>NW_026108579.1:0-7194 GCF_022539315.1 Serinus canaria | reverse complement strand
AAACAGAATCACCAACACTGGTTCATGGAGTCAGTTTGCAGGAGGTACTTGGCACTCTCAAACCAGCCCAAGTTGGCACTGGTGCCAGCTTTTTCCTGGGAGGCATCCTGCGATATGCGGAATTTTAAAAGCCAGAAGGCTGCTGTGAGTCACAAGCCCTGGAACGCCAACGCAACTTTTTCCTGGAAGCAAGTCTCACCAACCCTAGTTCTTGGAGTCAGATTTCAGGAGGTACTTTGCACTCTCAAACCAGCCCGAGTTGGCACTGGTGCCAGCTTGGTCCTGGGAGGCATCCTGCGCAATGCAGAATTTTAGGAGCCAGAAGGCAGCTCCGAGTACCATGCCCGGGAACACAAAAAACGCCGTTTTTCCTGGTGAAACAAGACGCACCAACCCTGGTTCTAGGGGTCAGTTTTCAGGAGGTACTTGGCACTCTCAAATCAGCCCAAGTTGGAACTGGTGCCATCTTGGTCCTGGGAGGCATACTGCGCAATGCTGGATTTCAGGAGCCAGAAGGCTGTTCTGAGCCACAGTCCCTGGCAAAAAAACTTTGCCCCATTTCCCACGTTTTTAAAACTCACCAAGCCTAGTTCTAGGAGTCAGTTTGCAAGAGGTACTTGGCACTGTCAAAAAAACTGAAGTTAGCACAGGTGCCAGCTTGCGTCTGAGAGGCATCGTGCGCAATGCGGAATTCTGGGAGCCAGAAGGCTCATCTTAGCCAAAGGCCCTGGATCACCAATGCTGCCCTTTTCCCTGGATACAAGACTCACTAACCCTGGTCCATTGTGTCAGATTTCAGGACGTACTTGGCACTCTCAAACCAGCCCAAATTTGAACTGTTTCCAGCTTGCCTCTGGGAGGCCTCTTGCGCAATGTGGAATTTTTTGAGCCAGAAGGCTGCTCTGAGCCACAAGCCCTGGAACAAAATCTTTGCCCCATTTCCCAGGTTTGGACAACTCACCAACCCTATTTCTAGGAGTCTGTTAGCAAGAGGTACTTGGCACTCTCAAACATGCCCAAGTTGGCATTGCTGCTAAGTTGGTTCTGCGAGGCATCCTGCGCCATGCGGAATTTTAGGAGAGAGTACGATGCTCCGAGCCACAGGCCGTGAAACAAACAACGCTACCCCTTTTCCCTAGAAACATAGGTCACCAACCCTAGTTCGAGGGGTCAGTTTGCAGGAGGTACTTGGCACTCTCAAACCAGCCCAAGTGGGCACTGGTGCCAGCTTGCGTCTGAGAGGCATCGTGCGCAATGTGTAACTTTTTGTTCCAGAAGGCTGCTCAGAGCCACAGGCCCTGGCACACCAACACCGCCCATTTTCCTGGAAAAACAAGACACACCAACCCTGGTTCTAGGGGTCAGTTTGCAGGAGGTACTTGGCACTCTCAAACCTGCCCAAGTTTCCACTGGTGCCCGCTTTGGTCTGGGAGGCATCCTGCGCAATGCGGAATTTTAGGAGCCGGAAGGCTGCTCTGAGCCACAAGCCCTGGAACAAAATCTTTGCCCCATTTCCCAGGTTTCGGAAACTCACCAACCATAGTTCTAGGAGTCAGTTTGCAAGAGGTACTTGGCACTCTCACACAAGCCCAAGTTGGCACTGCTGCCGGCTTGGTCCTGGGAGGCATCCTGCACAATGCGGAATTTTTGGAGAGAGCACGATGCTCCGAGCTACAGGCCCTGAAACAAACAGAGCTGCCCCTTTTCCCTGGAAACATAGCTCACCAAACCTGGTTCTAGGTGTAAGTTTTCAGGAGGTACTTGGCACTCTCAAACCAGCTCAAGTTTCCACTGGTGCCAGGTTGGTCCTGTGAGGCATCCTGCACAATGCGGAATTTTAGGAGCCAGAAGGCTGATCCAAGCCACAAGCCCTGGAACACCAAAGCTGCCCATTTTCCTGGAGAAACAAAGCTCACTAAACCTGGTTCATGGTGTCAGATTGCAGGAGGTACTTGGCAATCTCAATCCAGCCAGAGTTCGCACTGGTGCCAGCTTGGTCCTGGGAGGCCTCCTGCCTACTTCAGAATTTTAGGAGCCAGAAGGCTGCTCTGAGCCTCAAGCCCTGGAACAAAATCTTTCCCCTGTTTCCCGGGTTTGGAAAACTCACCAATCCTTGTTGATGGTGTCAGTTTTCAGGAGGTACTTGGCACTCTCAATCCAGCCAGTGTTGGCACTGGTGCCAGCTTGGTCCTGGGAGGCATCCTGCCTAATTCAGAATTTTAGGAGCCAGAAAGCTTCTCTGAACCTCAAGCCCTCGAACAAAATCTTTGCCCCGTTTCCCAGGTTTGGAAAACTCACCAACCCTAGTTCTAGGATTCAGTTTGCAGGAGGTACTTGGCACTCTCAATACAGCCAGAGTTGGCACTGGTGCCAGCTTGCTCCTGGGAGGCCTCCTGCCTTATTCAGAATTTTAGGAGCCAGAAAGCTTCTCTGAGCCACAAGCCCTGCAACAAAATCTTTGCCCCGTTTTCCAAGGTTTGGACAACTCACCAAACGTAGTTCTAGGAGTCAATTTGCAGGAGGTACTTGGCACTCTCAAAGCAGCCAGAGGTGGCACTGGTGCCAGCTTGGTCCTGCGAGGCATCCCGCACAATGCAGAATTTTATACGCCAGAAGGCTGCTCTGAGACCCAGGACCTGGAACACAAACACCGCCCGTTTTCCTGGAGAAACAAAACGCACCAACCCTGGTTCTAGGTTTCAGTTTTCAGGAGGTGCTTGGCACTCTCATACCAGCCGAAGTTTCCACTGGTGCCAGCTTGGTCCTGGGAGGCATCCTGCGCAATGCGGAATTTTAGGAGAGAGTAGGATGCTCTGAGCCACAGGCCCTGAAACAAAATATGCTGCCCCTTTTCCCTGGAAACATAGCTCAGCAACACTGTTTCTAGGTTTAAGATTGCAGGAGGTACTTGGCACTCTCAAAGCCGCCCATGTGGGCGCTGCTGCCAGCTTGCGTCCTTGAGGCATCCTGCGTAATGCGGAATTTTAGGAGCCAGAAGGCTGCTCCAAGCTACAGGCCCTGGAACACCAACAACGCCCGTTTTTCTGGAGAAACAAGACGCACCAACCCTGGTTCTAGGTCTCAGTTTGCAGGAGGTACTTGGCACTCTCAAACAAGCCCAAGTTGTCACTGCTGCCAGCTTGGATCTGGGAGGCATTCTGAGCAATGCGGATTTTTAGGAGAGAGAAGACTGCTCTGATCCACAGGCCCTGGAACAAACACCGCTGTCCCTTTTCCCTGGAAACTAAGCTCACCAAACCTGGTTCTAGCTTTCAGATTGAAGGAGGTACTTGGCACCTTCAAACCAGCCAGAGTTGGCACTGGTGCCAGCTTGGTCCTTGGAGGCATCCTGTGCAATGGGGAATTTTTTGAGCCAGAAGGCTGCTCTGAGCCACAGGCCCTGGAACACCAATACTGCCGGTTTTCCTGAAGAAACAAGACTCACCAACTCTGGTTCTAGGTGTCAGTTTTCAGGAGGTACTTGGCACTCTCAAACCAGCCCAAGTTGGCACAGGTGCCAGCTTGGTCCTGGGAGGCATCCTGCACAATGCGGAATTTTAGGAGCCAGAAAGCTGCTCTGAGCCACAGCCCCTGGATCACCAACGCTGCCCCTTTCCCTGGAAACAAAGCTCACTAACCCTGGTACATGGTGTCAGATTGCAGGAGGTACTTGGCACTCTCAAACCAGCCCAAATTTCCACCGGTGCCAGCTTGCCTCTGGGAGGCATCCTGCGCAATGTGGAATTTTTTGAGCCAGAAGGCTGCTCCGAGCCACAGGCCCTGGAACACGAACACCGTCCATTTTCCTGGAGAAACAAGACGCACCAACCCTGTTTCTAGATGTCAGTTTGCAGGAGGTACTTGGCACTCTCAAACCAGCCCATGTTTCCACTGGTGCCAGCTTGGTCCTGGGAGGCCTCCTGCACAATGCGGAATTTCAGGAGCCAGAAGGCTGCTCTGAGGCACAAGCCCTGGAACACGAACGCAACGCTGCACCTTTTTCCTGAAAACCAGAATCACCAACCCTGGTTCTTGGAGTCAGTTTGCAGGAGGTACTTGGCACTCTCAAACCAGCCCAAGTTGGCACTGGTGCCAGCTTGGTCCTGGGAGGCATCCTGCGATATGCGGAATTTTAAAAGCCAGAAGGCTGCTGTGAGTCACAAGCCCTGGAACACCAACGAAACGCTGCAACTATTTCCTGGAAGCAAGTCTCACCAACCCTAGTTCTTGGAGTCAGATTTCAGGAGGTACTTGGCACTCTCACACCAGCCCGAGTTGGCACTGGTGCCAGCTTGGTCCTGGGAGGCATCCTGCGCAATGCGGAATTTTAGGAGCCAGAAGGCTGCTCCGAGTACCATGCCCGGGAACACAAAAAACGCCGTTTTTCCTGGTGAAACAAGACGCACCAACCCTGGTTCTAGGGGTCAGTTTTCAGGAGGTACTTGGCACTCTCAAATCAGCCCAAGTTGGAACTGGTGCCATCTTGGTCCTGGGAGGCATACTGCGCAATGCTGGATTTCAGGAGCCAGAAGGCTGTTCTGAGCCACAGTCCCTGGCAAAAAAACTTTGCCCCATTTCCCACGTTTTTAAAACTCACCAAGCCTAGTTCTAGGAGTCAGTTTGCAAGAGGTACTTGGCACTGTCAAAAAAACTGAAGTTAGCACAGGTGCCAGCTTGCGTCTGAGAGGCATCGTGCGCAATGCGGAATTCTGGGAGCCAGAAGGCTCATCTTAGCCAAAGGCCCTGGATCACCAATGCTGCCCTTTTCCCTGGATACAAGACTCACTAACCCTGGTCCATTGTGTCAGATTTCAGGACGTACTTGGCACTCTCAAACCAGCCCAAATTTGAACTGTTTCCAGCTTGCCTCTGGGAGGCCTCTTGCGCAATGTGGAATTTTTTGAGCCAGAAGGCTGCTCTGAGCCACAAGCCCTGGAACAAAATCTTTGCCCCATTTCCCAGGTTTGGACAACTCACCAACCCTATTTCTAGGAGTCTGTTAGCAAGAGGTACTTGGCACTCTCAAACATGCCCAAGTTGGCATTGCTGCTAAGTTGGTTCTGCGAGGCATCCTGCGCCATGCGGAATTTTAGGAGAGAGTACGATGCTCCGAGCCACAGGCCGTGAAACAAACAACGCTACCCCTTTTCCCTAGAAACATAGGTCACCAACCCTAGTTCGAGGGGTCAGTTTGCAGGAGGTACTTGGCACTCTCAAACCAGCCCAAGTGGGCACTGGTGCCAGCTTGCGTCTGAGAGGCATCGTGCGCAATGTGTAACTTTTTGTTCCAGAAGGCTGCTCAGAGCCACAGGCCCTGGCACACCAACACCGCCCATTTTCCTGGAAAAACAAGACACACCAACCCTGGTTCTAGGGGTCAGTTTGCAGGAGGTACTTGGCACTCTCAAACCTGCCCAAGTTTCCACTGGTGCCCGCTTTGGTCTGGGAGGCATCCTGCGCAATGCGGAATTTTAGGAGCCGGAAGGCTGCTCTGAGCCACAAGCCCTGGAACAAAATCTTTGCCCCATTTCCCAGGTTTCGGAAACTCACCAACCATAGTTCTAGGAGTCAGTTTGCAAGAGGTACTTGGCACTCTCACACAAGCCCAAGTTGGCACTGCTGCCGGCTTGGTCCTGGGAGGCATCCTGCACAATGCGGAATTTTTGGAGAGAGCACGATGCTCCGAGCTACAGGCCCTTAAACAAACAGAGCTGCCCCTTTTCCCTGGAAACATAGCTCACCAAACCTGGTTCTAGGTGGCAGTTTGCAGGAGGTACTTGGCACTCTCAAACCAGCTCAAGTTTCCACTGGTGCCAGCTTGGTCCTGGGAGGAATCCTGCACAATGCGGAATTTTAGGAGCCAGAAGGCTACTCCAAGCCACAAGCCCTGGAACACCAATGCTGCCCATTTTCCTGGAGAAACAAAGCTCATTAAACCTGGTTCATGGCGTCAGATTGCAGGAGGTACTTGGCACTCTCAATCCAGCCAGAATTGGCACTGGTGCCAGCTTGGTCCTGGGAGGCCTCCTGCACAATGCAGAATTTTAGGAGCCAGAAAGCTTCTCTGAACCTCAAGCCCTCGAACAAAATCTTTGCCCCGTTTCCCAGGTTTGGAAAACTCACCAACCCTAGTTCTAGGATTCAGTTTGCAGGAGGTACGTGGCACTCTCAATCCAGCCAGAATTGGCACTGGTGCCAGCTTGGTCCTGGGAGGCCTCCTGCACAATGCGGAATTTTAGGAGCCAGAAAGCTTCTCTGAACCTCAAGCCCTCGAACAAAATCTTTGCCCCGTTTCCCAGGTTTGGAAAACTCACCAACCCTAGTTCTAGGATTCAGTTTGCAGGAGGTACGTGGCACTCACCATCCAGCCAGATTTGGCACTGGTGCCAGCTTGGTCCTGGGAGGCCTCCTGCCTAATTCAGAATTCTAGGAGCCAGAAGGCTGCTCTGAGTCACAAGCCCTGCAACAAAATCTTTGCCCCATTTCCCAGGTTTGGACAACTCACCAAACCTAGTTCTAGGAGTCAGTTTGCAGGAGGTACTTGGCACTCTCAAAGCAGGCAGAGGTGGCACTGGTGCCAGCTTGGTCCTGCAGGCATCCCGCACAATGCAGAATTTTATACGCCAGAAGGCTGCTCTGAGACCCAGGACCTGGAACACAAACACCGCCCGTTTTCCTGGAGAAACAAAACGCACCAACCCTGGTTCTAGGTTTCAGTTTTCAGGAGGTGCTTGGCACTCTCATACCAGCCGAAGTTTCCACTGGTGCCAGCTTGGTCTGGGAGGCATCCTGCGCAATGCGGATTTTAGGAGAGAGTAGGATGCTCTGAGCCACAGGCCCTGAAACAAAATATGCTGCCCCTTTTCCCTGGAAACATAGCTCAGCAACACTGTTTCTAGGTTTAAGATTGCAGGAGGTACTTGGCACTCTCAAAGCCGCCCATGTGGGCGCTGCTGCCAGCTTGCGTCCTTGAGGCATCCTGCGTAATGCGGAATTTTAGGAGCCAGAAGGCTGCTCCAAGCTACAGGCCCTGGAACACCAACACCGCCCGTTTTTCCGGAGAAAGAAGACGCACCAACCCGGGTTCATGGTGTCAGTTTGAGGGAGGTACTTGGCACTCTCAAACAAGCCCAAGTTGGCACTGCTGCCAGCTTGGATCTGGAGGCATTCTGAGCAATGCGGATTTTAGGAGAG
>NW_026108578.1:0-7212 GCF_022539315.1 Serinus canaria | reverse complement strand
CCCGTTCATGTAGTCCAACAAGGACTCAGAGGTCCAATTTTCAAACGTGCCAAATATCGGCCAGACCACATACTGTCCGATCTCCCTCCCTCCCCATTTCTCCATACTGAAATGGATCATCCTTTCCTTAGATTTCCCCCACCTCCGTGGATTCTCATCCCAGTGTTCCAGCATCCACCCCAAAGGACAATCTCGGGGTATTTCTGGTAACTCTCTCTCGGGGACCTGAGGGATTTTCTCCTGGGTTTTCTTTTTTCCCTTGCTCCTTCCCAACCCCATTTTCTCAAGGAAAGTTACGATTTTCCTTACCTTCTGTTGTTTTCCCGGGACTTTCATCTTGAATCCTGATCCTTTCTCCAACATTGGGTTTTCCAGCTTGTGAAAAGTCGCCAGCCTGACCAAGTCGGACAGCTGACCGCCCTGTCAAATTGTAGGTAGTCTTTCTTACCTGTTTCCTCCAGTTTCAGAAGGTGTACGAGTTCCTGGAACTTTCCAGGCTCTCTTGTCCCCTTCCGATCCCAAATGTGAATGGGTTTCCCCCAAGACTCTCCCCGAGCCCTGGGTCTCGTGTGTTTTGAACCAGAACCTCTCGCTTCTGCCTTGACTGACCACTTCCCTCGCGGGATAGTGGAACTGCAGTTGTGGGGTCCACACTCGCTACGTGACAGTGTCACGTCTCACACACGCGTCCGATCATGCTCCACCAAACCACGCAATACTTACGGTCCTTTTCTTGTGTGGATCTCCTCGTGCACGTTGATTTTTACAGATGAAAAAATCCCTTGGATTTCGGAGATCTCTCTAGATCTTTCCGAGCTGAAAATGGACCCTTATCTCCCTTGGCTGTGGCTCCGTTAGCACGCGGCTCCAATCATCATCCGCAGCTCCAGTCTGGGGCTTTTTGTGGATCTGATTGGTTCTGAAATCTGATTCCCGTCCAGGCCGCTAAAACCAGCGGGCGCCCCCCTGGAGGAGAAAAAGGGGTTCCCGGACTACAATATCAGATCACATTGGGGTCACCAATTTGTTGTAAATGATCAAATCAGCAGCCAAATTTCTAAAAAAATTTTATAAATTTATTAGATTGACAACCAAAAATAGAATATTATAAAACCACCACAGCCAAGACAGCGTCAACCCCGGACTTTGACGCTGTGTGAACCTGGTTCAAACCGACGTACATGTCAGCGTCTCCGCAGAGTTTCACACCAACTGCTCCAGGTATCCAGTTTTTATACAGTTTATTCCACCTGGAGCAGAAATGACCTAAGATTTCTGTAAGTCCCTACATATGTATAACTTATGTATAACTATACAGATCCAGTCCCGTACAAAAGTTAGTCCATAGGTTTGGATGGCTGTCTGAGCTTCTTGAAATGGTCTTCTTTTCAGTTGTAGCCAAGACGTCGCCGTTCCTCGGTGTAATCTCTTCCAGGTGCCATTCTCTGAGTGTTTCATACATTCCTGGGACATGGTCGATGATTACCCGGGAAGGACTCATTCATTCGTTAATAGTCATGATTTTATCTGGGCGAGTCAGGGAAATCTTTTGAATAGAAAGGAAGGCCCAGCTTCTGGCCAAAAGCGTGGTTGGATCTTCATGATTTTTATAAAGTTACAAAGCATGAATTATCTCTATCATCTACTACACCACCACGACACAGAAGAGAAGAAAGAGCTGGGAAGGGAACTGCCTGCCGGTGTCACCGCACTCCTTAGGCTCTGGTCTTGCACTCTTCCATGCTGTCTGTCTGTGGCGCTGGTGCTTGCTCACTTGCTTGGTTTCATTTGTTTCCTCTGCTCAGCTTGGCCTCGGAATGTTTGCTTGGAGCCTCTCTGTCCTACATTCCTTGCCCCTGGAAGGCAGCATGCAGCTGGCAGAATTTCAAGGTAAGGTCAAAGAGCTGTCCTCACCTTCAAGAATAGCATGGCAGCCTGGATGGCAATGGATTCAGGAACAGGTCTAAGGTGCTGCTTCCTCCTCTGCTGCCACTAGGCTTCCCCAAAAGTCTTTGCCATGCCACCTCCCAGCCAAAGGTGATGCGCTTGGTACCGAAGGCCAGTGGAACTTTTGGAAACCCAGATGCCTTGGCTTGGAAACCTAGATAAAACTTCCAAGAGTGTTGAAGCAGCAAGCTCTTCTTTCGTGACAGCGCCATGATGCTGCGGCCTGGCTCCCCATTCCCTGAGAAAGCTGTCCATCCCGTTGAGCTCTTTCCTTTCTGACGGGATGAAATCAGATCCTGCACATTAACTTTCCCTCCCTCCTTTTTCTCTCTCAGTGCCTGCAAGGACTGCATTTCCTTCATTGCCGCCAAGTCATCTACAGAGACATCAAAAGTGGCAGCGTTCTTGTGGGCATGGATGGATCTGTCAAGTTGGGTGGGTGTCCCTGCTCGGGTGCGGCATTTTCAGCCTGTGCTCTGGGGCTGCCTTCTGGTACGTGCCACTCAGCCAGGAGCACCGCTGGGCCAGTGCGTGAATGGCTGGAGTGTTTTTGAAGTGGCCGATGCCTTCTTTCCCTGGCTCCAGCCCCGTGCAAGGAGAGCTCGGCTGCTTTTTCAGCTAGACTCAGCGTGGCCTGGCCAGGCTTGGAGTGGGCAATCCTTTTGGCTGCTTGGCCAGTGGTAGCTGGCTTTGACAGGCTTTGTTTTCCTCCTCAGCTGACTTTGGCCTCTGCGCTCAGCTTAGCCCTGAGCACAGCAAGTGCTGCTCCAGCATCAACACTCCCAGCTGGATGGCACCGGAGGTGGTGAGAGGAGAAGCCTACGGCCCCAAAGTGGACATCTGGTCCCTGGGGATCATGGGGCTGGTAATGGTGGAAGGGGAAGCTCTCTACCAGTGGGAAGCCCGTCTCAGGGTAAGGTGCAGCTTAGAAAGAGGGCTCTGTGTGGAGAGAGCTGATGTGGCTAGCAAAGGAGCAGGTCGAGTGTCCTCTTGCATCCATGTGCGGAAGGTTTTTGAACTGATAGAAAGGAACGGGCCCCCAAAACTGCAGAACCCCAAGCACCGCTCGGCTCTCCTGCGCGACTTTCTCTGCTGCTGCCTGCAGGCAGACGAGGACAGGTGCTGGTCTGCCCAGGAACTCCTGCAGGTAAGAAAAAGCAAAGGGCCAAAAAGCCCTTTCAGCTGAGGATGTCTGCATGAAGGGATGAGGAGTGCGGGCCACGTGGCTGAGACGGGTGCCAGGACAGGAAGGCGCAGGGGGACATGCTGCCCTCGGTGCTCTTGGTGTGTCTTTCTGGTAGCCAAGGAGTCCTGCTTGAGCCCGTGAGGATGTGATCCTGGAAAGTAAAGGTTCCTTTCTTTGTTTTCTTTTTCCTCTGGGCAGCATCCCTTTGTGACCTCAGGCAATCCTGCCTCCAACCTGGCTGCTCTGATCACCTCAGCCAAGTGAGGGCAGGAAGACTGGAGAGGAGACCCTGCACCTGAGGAGGCTCTTGTGCCCTGCCAGCTGAGAGGAGGGAGAAGGCGATGTGTCATCTTCAGGCAGAGTTTCAGCCATGCCCTGAGTTTTAGAAGGAGCTGGGCTATAGATAGGAAGTAGAAGCGTTTTGTAATTTGGTGGTTTAGGTGATAGGTTAGCATAGCTTAGGTTAGTTTAGGTGTCAGGTTTCATGTAAAGCTCTGTTGGTTTTTTTTCAAAAAAATTTTTCATTTTAGTTAAAATTTTCAAAAATTTAGGACATGTAGGGAGCAACTTTTTAGGACTATAGAAGGTAGATAGCTTGTAAAATAGAGGATTGTTTAGCTTAGACAAGAGTATTGTTTATTTAGGCAAGCTCTGTGGTATCTTTGAAGTAGAAATGAAAGAATTGTCATCATAAAATTAATCTGTGCTATAGCAGAACTGGACCCTGCAGGTGCTGCAAGCTGCCAGCCTGAGCAGGCCACCTGCAGGACCGAATGCTGAAGAGGCAGAAGTAGTGAGGGGATACTTTGTTTCAGCCAGAGTGACAATGAAACTCTAAAGTATGCCGAGTGTTGTAAGACTCCCTTCCTTGCGGTGCTGTAGCTAAGTGGCCAGCCCTTTCAGAAGCCCAAAGAACGTCCTGAGCCAGGCAAGCAGCTTTGCTTGCCTTAACTGGGGAAAGCAAGTGCAGGAAGAGTGGAGAGGAGATGCCTGTGCCTGAGGAGGCCCTTGTGCCCCGCCAGCTGAGAGGAGGTGTAGCCATGATATTTTCTGAAAAATCCCTTTGCCTGGATTTTTCACCTGAGAGGCTGAGAGGCCTCAGGAAGAAAATGTAAACAAAAATGATCTGTGGAATGCAACAGGTGGCATCTTTGATTGGTCTCATGAGGTTGTTTCTAATTAATCACAGTCAATGGCAGTCCAGCTGTCTCAGGCTGTCTGGTCAGTCACAAGATTCTATTATCATTCCATTCTTTTCCTTTCTTTGCAAGCCTTCTGATGAAATCCTTGCTTCTATTCTTTTAGTATATTTCTAATATATCATTTTTATAGAAGATGTATCATAAAAGAATAAATCAGCCTGCTGAAACATGGAGTCAAGATTCTCTCTCTTCCCACGACCTGGGAGCCCAGTGGACACCAGCACAAGGAGGGAAAAAGGGGATGGATCATCTTTAGGGAGAGCTTCAGCCATGCCTTGAGTTTTAAGAGGAGCTGTGCCATAGATAGGAAATGTCATGTTTTGAGGTTTTCTTGGCAAGGCTTTATTTAGTTAGGACTATGGAGCATGGAAAGCTTCCTTCATGATGCATTGCTTGGATAAGAGCATTGCTGATGTAGGGAAACTCAGAATTCTCCTGGAAGGAGAAATGGATGAATGGATAAATGGATGAATGGATGGCCATAAGAAGAATGAAGCTAGCCAAGGAAAAGTTGGGATTCAGTAGATGTGCTGTGTGCTGTCAGCCTGAACTGGCCGCCTATCGCTGGCCAGGGGTCCATGCACAAATCACAAACGGGACGGGACTTGAGATGCTTTATTTTTCAGCATCAGTCTCATTACATGGTTCTCACAATGGGAAGATGCCATCAGCTCACATCCCAGGCAGCAGACTAAGAACTTAATGTTACAACTTACTTGATAAGCTTTTTGACCAATCACACAAAGCAGAAGCATACTGACAGTGCTTCCATCCAACCTCTAGAAGCACACGTACCTTGGGTTTAGGCAATGCCTGCTTATTTCGAATACAATGCCTGATTGTAAGCCTTAAAACACAATGCACAGAGCTCCATTATTAAGCTTCAAACTTCCTAATGTCTTGCTAGATAAACTTTTCTGCAGCTTCGGAAGTTGTCTTAGACAAGCGTTAATACAGACCATGGTTCTCTTCATCCTTGCTTTTCTACATTTTAAATAATTTTTCTGCTGACCTATCTCATTGCTACTGCTTAGCTCTTATCACAGTTCTGTTGTCTCTGAGGCCTGCCTTTTGCAGCTTTCCCAAAAGCCTGTGATTTTGTGGATTCCCACACAGCTGGAGTGCCTGTGCTGCAAGGAGCACAAGCAATTCAGCCTTGCCAGGGTTTCTTAAGGGTGTGTTGGTGTTCCCCAGGACATGTAGGCATTTGGGGAAATGCCCTTGGAAAGGAGGGGCTTGATTCTCAAGGAAACTGCTTCCCCAGGAGCCCCCAGCCAGGTAGGTGCAGCTGTCTCCCTTTGACTCCCTGTGTTTCCTTTAGTCCTTGAGGTCCCTTGCACTTGCCAGAGGGGCAGGAGAAGGATGAGAAGGATGAGAAGAGCAGCTTTGGCATCTGCCTGGGCCTGCAGAGACCAAAGCAAGCACCTGCAGCAGGGATTGTTCCCCACCTTTGAGCGCAGGTCTGAGCCGGATCATTTCTGTCAAGCCGAGAGCCCCAAAGCTCTCATTGGGGAGCTGGGAATTCAAAGGCCTTTATGCACGCATTAATGCCATCTCCCCTATCTGCTGTGTTTGAACTCTTGGCAAGAGGCGTTTGCCTCTTGCTTGCTTTATTGCTGCTGCTGCCATTATTGTAAAATATCAAATCGGCAGCCAAATTTATAAAAAAATTTTATAAATTTATTAGATAAACAACCGAAAATAGAATATTATAAAACCACCCCAGCCAAGACAGCGTCAACCCCGGACTTTGACGCTGGGTGAACCTGGTTCAAACCGATGTAATGTCAGCGTTTCCCCATGGTTTCACACCAACTGCTCCAGGTATCCAGTTTTTATACAGTTTATTCCGCCTGGAGCAGAAATGACCTAAGATTTCTTTAAGTCCCTACATATGTATAATGGGAACTATACCGATTCAGTCCCGTACAAAAGTTAGTCCATAGGTTTGGATGGCTGTCTGAGCTCCTCGAAATGGTCTTCTTTTCAGTTGTAGCCAAGACGTCGCCGTTCCTCGATGTAATCTCTTCCAGGTTCCCTTCTGTGAATGTTCTGGACATTCCTGGGACATGGTCGATGATTGACCAGGAAGGACTCATTCATTCGTTAATAGTCATGATTTTATCTGGACGAGTCCGGGAAATCTTTTGAAAAGAGAGGAAGGCCCAGATTCTGGCCATGGGGGTCAGAGGCATGGTTGGATCTTTATGATTTTTATAAAGTTACAAAGCATGCATTATCTCTATCATATATTACAGGGGGATCTCTGCTGCTGCTGGCACGGCCCCGCTGAGGGGGAGAGACTGCCACTGCCACCACCTCTGCTGCCCACGAGGTTGTGTCACCTGCCTCGCTTCAGTGCTGCACCTGCTGCAGGAAAGAATAACTCCTGTGCCATGCTGCTGGTTCCAAATGGCACTGCCACGGCACCACTTCTGCATGGGAAAGAAATAAAGCAGCTCGAAGAAGCAACCAGAGAGTCCTTCCTTTATCCTTTACCTCAATCCTTCAGGTTGCGTCCAGGTTTAGCAGACGCCTCGATGGTTTAGGATCCCAGCCAGTGGCCGAACTGCGACCCTGCCTGCCTGCGGTTAAGGAAGGGCACAGCCTCTCCTGGCGAGTGTGCCGGGTGCCTGCTGCGACCGGGACGCAACGTCACATATGCACACAAATATGTAACTGCAAACCTGTGTGTATGCAGGTCTCTATAGGTACATATATACATAGCTCTTTCATAAAAATTACACCATCTTTACAGAAATATGCCTGTACAAATAGCAGGATACATATGTACATATCCATATAATAATTCCTGTCACACTCAAGTCTGTGTATCTTTAAACAGAACTCCAGGCAGAGGGATCCCAGCTGCCCCAT
>NW_026108577.1:0-7214 GCF_022539315.1 Serinus canaria | reverse complement strand
CAGCCCAAGTGGGCACTGCTGCCAGCTTGGTACTTGAAAGCATCCTGCGCAATGCGGAATTTTTTGAGCCAGAAGGCTGCTCCGAGCCACAGGCCCTGGAACACCGACACCGCCTGTTTTCCTGGAGAAAAAAGACTCACCAACTCTGGTCCTAGGGTTGAGTGTGAAGGAGGTACTTGGCACTCTCAAACCAGCCGAAGTTTCCACTGGTGCCCACTAAGTCCTTAAAGGCATCCTGCACAATGCGGAATTTTTTGAGCCAGAAGGCTGCTCCGAGCCACAAGCCCTGGAACACCAACGCAACGCTGCCCGTTTTCCCTTGAAACAAGACTCACCAACCCTGGTTCATGGTGTCAGTTTGCAGGAGGTACTTGGCACTCTCAAACCAGCCTGAGTTGGCACGGGTGCCTGCTTGGTCCTGGGAGGCATCCTGCACAATGCGGAATTTTAGGAGCCAGAAGGCTGCTCAGAGCCACAAGCCCTGGAATACAAACGCAACGCTGCACCTTTTTCCTGGAAGCAAGACTCACCAACCCTGGTTCTTGGAGTCAGTTTGCAGGAGGTACATGGCACTCTCAAACCAGCGTGACTTGGCACTGGTGCCAGCTTGGTCCAGGGAGGCATCCTGCGCAATGCAGAATTTTAGGAGCCAGAAGGCTGCTCCGAGTACCAGGCTCTGGAAAATAAACAAGGCCCGTTTTCCTGGAGAAACAAGACGCACCAAACCTGGTTCTAGTTGTAAGTTTTCAGGAGGTACTTGGCACTCTCAAACCAGCCAGAGTTGGCACTGGTGACAGCTTGGTCCTGAGAGGCATCCGGCGCATTGCAGGATTTTAGTAGGGAGAAGGCTGCTCTGAGCCACAAGCCCTGGAACAAAAACTTTGCCCCATTTTCCAGGTTTGTAAAACCCACCAACCCTAGTTCTAGGAGTCAGATTGCATGAGGTACTTGGCACTCTCAAACCAGCCCAAGTGGGCACTGGTGCCAGCTGGCGTTTGGGAGGCATCCTGCGCAATGCGGAATTTTAGGAGCCAGAAGGCTCCTCCGAGTACCAGGCCCTGGCACAGAAACAACGCCCATTTTCCTGGAGAAACAAGACACAACAACCCTGGTTCTAGGTGTCAGTTTTCAGGAGGTAATTGGCACTCTCAAACCAGCCCATGTTGTCACTGGTGCTAGCTTGCTCCTGGGAGGCATCTTGCGCAATGCGGAATTTTTGGATCCAGAATGGTTCTGAGCCACAGGCCCTGGGACCAAAACTTCGTCCCATTTCCCAGGTTTGGAAAACTCACCAAACCTCGTTCTAGGAGTCAGTTTGCAGGAGGTACTTTGCACTCTCAATGAAGCCCAAGTTGGCACTGCTGCCAGCTTGGGTCTGGGAGGCATCCTGTGCAATGCGGAATTTCAGGAGAGAGTAGGCTGCTCTGAGCCCCAGGCCCTGGAACAACCAACACTGCCCATTTTCGCTGGAAACATAGCTCACCAAACCTGGTTCTAGGTTTCAGATTGCAGAAGGTACTTGGCACTCTCAAACCAGCCCAAGTGGGCACTGCTGCCAGCTTGGTCCTTGGAGGCATCCTGCGCAATGCGGAATTTTTTGAGCCAGAAGGCTGCTCTGAGCAACAGGCCCTGGAACACCGACACCGCCTGTTTTCCTGGAGAAAAAAGACTCACCAACTCTGGTCCTAGGGTTGAGTGTGAAGGAGGTACTTGGCACTCTCAAACCAGCCGAAGTTTCCACTGGTGCCCACTAAGTCCTTAAAGGCATCCTGCGCAATGCGGAATTTTTTGAGCCAGAAGGCTGCTCCGAGCCACAGGCCCTGGAACACCAACGCAACGCTGCCCGTTTTCCCTTGAAACAAGACTCACCAACCCTGGTTCATGGTGTCAGTTTGCAGGAGGTACTTGGCACTCTCAAACCAGCCTGAGTTGGCACGGGTGCCTGCTTGGTCCTGGGAGGCATCCTGCACAATGCGGAATTTTAGGAGCCAGAAGGCTGCTCAGAGCCACAAGCCCTGGAATACAAACGCAACGCTGCACCTTTTTCCTGGAAGCAAGACTCACCAACCCTGGTTCTTGGAGTCAGTTTGCAGGAGGTACATGGCACTCTCAAACCAGCGTGACTTGGCACTGGTGCCAGCTTGGTCCTGGGAGGCATCCTGCGCAATGCAGAATTTTAGGAGCCAGAAGGCTGCTCCGAGTACCAGGCTCTGGAAAATAAACAAGGCCCGTTTTCCTGGAGAAACAAGACGCACCAAACCTGGTTCTAGTTGTAAGTTTTCAGGAGGTACTTGGCACTCTCAAACCAGCCAGAGTTGGCACTGGTGACAGCTTGGTCCTGAGAGGCATCCGGCGCATTGCAGGATTTTAGTAGGGAGAAGGCTGCTCTGAGCCACAAGCCCTGGAACAAAAACTTTGCCCCATTTTCCAGGTTTGTAAAACCCACCAACCCTAGTTCTAGGAGTCAGATTGCATGAGGTACTTGGCACTCTCAAACCAGCCCAAGTGGGCACTGGTGCCAGCTGGCGTTTGGGAGGCATCCTGCGCAATGCGGAATTTTAGGAGCCAGAAGGCTCCTCCGAGTACCAGGCCCTGGCACAGAAACAACGCCCATTTTCCTGGAGAAACAAGACACAACAACCCTGGTTCTAGGTGTCAGTTTTCAGGAGGTAATTGGCACTCTCAAACCAGCCCATGTTGTCACTGGTGCCAGCTTGGTCCTGGGAGGCATCCTGCGCAATGCGGAATTTTGGATCCAGAATGGTTCTGAGCCACAGGCCCTGGGACCAAAACTTCGTCCCATTTCCCAGGTTTGGAAAACTCACCAAACCTCGTTCTAGGAGTCAGTTTGCAGGAGGTACTTTGCACTCTCAATGAAGCCCAAGTTGGCACTGCTGCCAGCTTGGGTCTGGGAGGCATCCTGTGCAATGCGGAATTTCAGGAGAGAGTAGGCTGCTCTGAGCCCCAGGCCCTGGAACAACCAACACTGCCCATTTTCGCTGGAAACATAGCTCACCAAACCTGGTTCTAGGTTTCAGATTGCAGAAGGTACTTGGTACACTCCCACCAGCCCAAGTGGGCACTGCTGCCAGCTTGGTACTTGAAAGCATCCTGCGCAATGTGGAATTTTTTGAGTCAGAAGGCTGCTCCGAGCCACAGGCCCTGGAACACCAACACCGCCGGTTTTCCTGGAGAAACAAGACTCACCAACCCTGGTTCGAGCGGTCAGATTGCAGGAGGTACTTGGCACTCTCAAACCAGCCCAAGTTGGCACTGGTGCCAGCTTGGGTCTGGGAGGCCTCCTGCGCAATGCGGAATTTTAGGAGAGAGTAGGCTGTTCCGAGCCACAGGCCCTGGAACAACAAACACTGCCCCTTTTCCCTGGAAACATAGCTCACCAAACCTGGTTCTAGGTTTCAGATTGAAGGAGGTACTTGGCACTCTCAAACCAGCCGAAGTTTCCACTGGTGCCCGCTAAGTCCTTGAAGGCATCCTGCAAAATTCAGAATTTTAGGAGCCAGAAGGCTGCTCCGAGCCACAAGCCCTGGAACACCAACGCAATGCTGCCCGTTTTCCCTTGAAACAAGACTCACCAACCCTGGTTCATGGTGTCAGTTTGCAGGAGGTACTTGACACTCTCAAACCAGCCTGACTTGGCACTGGTGCCAGCTTAGTCCTGGGAGGCATCCTTCGTAATGCAGAATTTTAGGAGCCAGAAGGCTGCTCTGAGCCACAGGCCCTGGAACAAAATCTTGGCCCCATTTTCCAGGTTTGGAAAACTCACCAACCATACTTCTAGGAGTCAGTTTTCAGGAGGTACTTGGCACTCTCCAACCAGCCAGAGTTGGCACGGGTGCCTGCTTGGTCCTGGGAGGCATCCTGCACAATGCGGAATTTTAGGAGCCAGAAGGCTGCTCTGAGCCACAAGCCCTGGAATACAAACGCAACGCTGCACCTTTTTCCTGGAAGCAAGACTCACCAAACCTGGTTCTGGGAGTCAGTTTGCAGGAGGTACTTGGCACTCTCATACCAGCCTGACTTGGCACTGGTGCCAGCTTGGTCCAGGGAGGCATCCTGCGCAATGCGGAATTTTAGGAGCCAGAAGGCTGCCCTGAGCCACAGGCCCTGGAACAAAATCTTTGCCCCATTTCCCAGGTTTGTTAAGCTCACCAAACCTCGTTCCAGGTTTCAGATTGAAGAAGGCACTTGGCACTCTCAAACCAGCCCATGTTGGCACTGGTGCCAGCGCTCATCTGGGAGGCATCCTGCGCAATGTGGAATTTTTTGAGTCAGAAGGCTGCTCCGAGCCACAGGCCCTGGAACACCAACACCGCCGGTTTTCCTGGAGAAACAAGACTCACCAACCCTGGTTCGAGCGGTCAGTTTTCAGAAGGTACTTGGCACTCTCAAGCAAGCCCAAGTTGGCACTGCTGCCAGCTTGTGTCTGGGAGGCATCCTGCGCAATGCCGAATTTTAGGAGAGAGTAGGCTGCTCCGAGGCACAGGCCCTGAACAAACAACGCTGCCCTTTTCCCTGGAAACATAGCTCACCAACCCTGGTTCTAGGTTTCAGATTGCAGGAGGTACTTGGCACTCTCAAACCAGCCCAAGTTGGCACTGGTGCCAGCTTGGGTCTGGGAGGCCTCCTGCGCAATGCAGAATTTTATGAGAGAGTAGGCTGTTCCGAGCCACAGGCCCTGGAACAACAAACACTGCCCCTTTTCCCTGGAAACATAGCTCACCAAACCTGGTTCTAGGTTTCAGATTGAAGGAGGTACTTGGCACTCTCAAACCAGCTCAATTGGGCACTGGTGCCAGCTTGGTCCTTGAAAGCATCCTGCACAATGTGGAATTTTAGGAGCCAGAAGGCTACTCCGAGCCACAAGCCCTGGAACACCAACGCAACGCTGCCTGTTTTCCCTTCAAACAAGACTCAGCAACCCTGGTTCATGGTGTCAGTTTGCAGGAGGTACTTGGCACTCTCAAACCAGCCCAAGTTTGCACTGCTGCCAGCTTGGTTTTTGGAGGCATCCTGCGCAATGCGGAATTTTAGGACAGAGTAGACTGCTCCGTGCCAAAGGCCCTGGAACAACAAACGCTGCCCCTTTTCCCTGGAAACATAGCTCACCAACCCTGGTTCTAGGTTTCAGATTGCAGGAGGTACTTGGTACACTCCCACCAGCCCAAGTGGGCACTGCTGCCAGCTTGGTACTTGAAAGCATCCTGCGCAATGCGGAATTTTTTGAGCCAGAAGGCTGCTCCGAGCCACAGGCCCTGGAACACCAACACCGCCTGTTTTCCTGGAGAAAAAAGACTCACCAACTCTGGTCCTAGGGTTGAGTGTGAAGGAGGTACTTGGCACTCTCAAACCAGCCGAAGTTTCCACTGGTGCCCGCTAAGTCCAAAAGGCATCCTGCACAATGCGGAATTTTTTGAGCCAGAAGGCTGCTCCGAGCCACAAGCCCTGGAATACCAACGCAATGCTGCCCGTTTTCCCTTGAAACAAGACTCACCAACCCTGGTTCATGGTGTCAGTTTGCAGGAGGTACCTGGCACTCTCAAACCAGCCTGAGTTGGCACGGGTGCCTGCTTGGTCCTGGGAGGCATCCTGCACAATGCGGAATTTTAGGAGCCAGAAGGCTGCTCAGAGCCACAAGCCCTGGAATACAAACGCAACGCTGCACCTTTTTCCTGGAAGCAAGACTCACCAACCCTGGTTCTTGGAGTCAGTTTGCAGGAGGTACATGGCACTCTCAAACCAGCGTGACTTGGCACTGGTGCCAGCTTGGTCCAGGGAGGCATCCTGCGCAATGCAGAATTTTAGGAGCCAGAAGGCTGCTCCGAGTACCAGGCTCTGGAAAATAAACAAGGCCCGTTTTCCTGGAGAAACAAGACGCACCAAACCTGGTTCTAGTTGTAAGTTTTCAGGAGGTACTTGGCACTCTCAAACCAGCCAGAGTTGGCACTGGTGACAGCTTGGTCCTGAGAGGCATCCGGCGCATTGCAGGATTTTAGTAGGGAGAAGGCTGCTCTGAGCCACAAGCCCTGGAACAAAAACTTTGCCCCATTTTCCAGGTTTGTAAAACCCACCAACCCTAGTTCTAGGAGTCAGATTGCATGAGGTACTTGGCACTCTCAAACCAGCCCAAGTGGGCACTGGTGCCAGCTGGCGTTTGGGAGGCATCCTGCGCAATGCGGAATTTTAGGAGCCAGAAGGCTCCTCCGAGTACCAGGCCCTGGCACAGAAACAACGCCCATTTTCCTGGAGAAACAAGACACAACAACCCTGGTTCTAGGTGTCAGTTTTCAGGAGGTAATTGGCACTCTCAAACCAGCCCATGTTGTCACTGGTGCCAGCTTGCTCCTGGGAGGCATCTTGCGCAATGCGGAATTTTTGGATCCAGAATGGTTCTGAGCCACAGGCCCTGGGACCAAAACTTCGTCCCATTTCCCAGGTTTGGAAAACTCACCAAACCTCGTTCTAGGAGTCAGTTTGCAGGAGGTACTTTGCACTCTCAATGAAGCCCAAGTTGGCACTGCTGCCAGCTTGGGTCTGGGAGGCATCCTGTGCAATGCGGAATTTCAGGAGAGAGTAGGCTGCTCTGAGCCCCAGGCCCTGGAACAACCAACACTGCCCATTTTCGCTGGAAACATAGCTCACCAACCCTGGTTCTAGGTTTCAGATTGCAGGAGGTACTTGGTACACTCCCACCAGCCCAAGTGGGCACTGCTGCCAGCTTGGTACTTGAAAGCATCCTGCGCAATGCGGAATTTTTTGAGCCAGAAGGCTGCTCCGAGCCACAGGCCCTGGAACACCAACACCGCCTGTTTTCCTGGAGAAAAAAGACTCACCAACTCTGGTCCTAGGGTTGAGTGTGAAGGAGGTACTTGGCACTCTCAAACCAGCCGAAGTTTCCACTGGTGCCCGCTAAGTCCTTAAAGGCATCCTGCACAATGCGGAATTTTTTGAGCCAGAAGGCTGCTCCGAGCCACAAGCCCTGGAACACCAATGCAACGCTGCCCGTTTTCCCTTGAAACAAGACTCACCAACCCTGGTTCATGGTGTCAGTTTGCAGGAGGTACTTGGCACTCTCAAACCAGCCTGAGTTGGCACGGGTGCCTGCTTGGTCCTGGGAGGCATCCTGCACAATGCGGAATTTTAGGAGCCAGAAGGCTGCTCAGAGCCACAAGCCCTGGAATACAAACGCAACGCTG
>NW_026108576.1:0-7225 GCF_022539315.1 Serinus canaria | reverse complement strand
TGATGCTGAAACCAACTTTATTGATGGCAGGGGAAAGCAGGGGACGGGGACGAGAGACAAGGACTGGTGGACAGGTAATGGCCGGGAATGTCCTGGGGGAACCCCGAACCACTGAAATTACCCGAGGGGACCCCAAAATCGGGAATCCCCCATGGGATCCTAAAGCCCAGAATCGACCCAGGGCTAACCCCCAAGGCCCAGCCCCCCTCAATTCCCCTCAACCAGGTGCACTCCCCCAAGGCCCGAGCCCCCTCAATCCCCTCACCCAGGGCACCACCCCCAAGGCCCAGCCCTCCCCCGTCCCCTCAACACCAGCAAGGCACCCCCAAGGCCCAGCCCCCCGGACCCCCAGTCCGCAGCTTTCGCCCTTTTGGCCGAGCTCCGGCGCTGCCGGGGGACAGCGGCGCTGGCCGGGCTCGCTCAGGGCAGGGTCACGGATTGGCATCGCCGGCCGGAATACGAATCTCGTGCGCCAGGCACGGCCCTTGGGGCTCCTTGCCGAAATCCACCAGGAAGTTCTTGTTCACGGTCCAGGCCGCCCTTTCCGTGTCCACTCGAGCTGCCTCACCGCAATCACCGAGCCCTCCCTGTCGGGACAGCGGCGTGCTCGTGCGACAGCGACCCCCGCTTGCTGCCGCACGAGCCCGCCCGGATCTGCTCCGAGCAGCGCCGGGATCGCGCCGGCCCCGTGGCCAGCGCATGGGCTGCAGCGGGCGTCTTGGGTCCCCATTTCCCTCAGGACGGGGAACAATCCATGGCACCAATGTGCTCCGGTGCAGTTTTCCCCTCCCCAGTCCCCCAGGCTGGCTCAGGCTTCCCCGGCCAGGCCGGGACCCCTGGGCTCACTCCGCCCGGCTCTCCCGATCCCGACCCGGCCCGGGAGCGCTCCGGATAGCCCCGGGGGGGGGTCCGCGGCCCCTTCCACACGCCCGCCCGGGCCCGGCACCTTTGCAGCCGGGAGTGGCTCACTACTTACCAAGGCCTGGGGTAGAACTGCCGTCCCGTGCTGTAAAGGAGTTTGGTCATTGGCGTAGAAGCCGCGTCCCGTCCATGCTCATCAGCTGCATCGATGCGTGGCCCGGCCGACAGCGCTTGCACGGGACACACGGACGTGCGGTTACTGGGGGCACTGGGTCTTCGCGGGACACACGCACGGGGTACTGGGGGCACTGGGAGCTCTGGACTGGGGGCAACTGGGATTGTATCCAGCGGCTGTCTTGATAGCAGCTCAGGCGCCACCACAACGCACACTCAGGCTAGCACCCCTCCCACTCCAGGTAGGCACACGCTCACTCAGCTCACCCACGCCCCCCCCAGCCCCGCCCCAGGTGCTGCCAGCCCGCCCCCACCTGCTCACCTTGACCACCATCGGCTCGGGTCTGGCAACTGGAGCCTCCTCGTCGCCTTCCCTGCACACGTCACGGGGCCCCCCTCGCAGGATGCGGCCCCCCCACGAACACCTGCAAGGGGCGCGCTTGTAACGAGCGTTCCCGCCCGGCCCCACCCCGGTCCCGTCTCGCCCCCCGGGCCGGGCTGCCCCTCACCTGCCCACCCCCCACCACCGGGGCTTTGCAGTTCGGGACAGCTCGTACTGCCGGATGGTCCCCGTTCGCCAATGCTCACGTACCGGAACCGGTTCGTTCCTGGCGTGACGAGGTCGGCGATGGAAGGCTGCGGCAGAGCCGGGGCTCAGGGGCCGCCATCACCGCCAGGGCATCACGTGCCTGGCGCTGAGCTGGGCTTTGGCAGGACCAAAGGGACTTCGGGCTCGGTCGTGCCTTTGGGGTCAGTAAATCATTTGGGGTCCAGCCCTTATCGGGGTCATCCGGAATTCGGGTCACCATCCGGCTCTCGTTCACCCAGCAGGCTGTGCCGGCTGCGAATCGCCCAGGAACGGAATGCCACCCCGATAGGCACACGCACCTGGCATCTTGGGCAGGATCCAGCCCGACACAGTCCGTGGCCGGGAGTCCGGATCACCTCCTCCACGGCCCGTTTGTCTCTCTGGCGCAGGGACACCGAGCCCGCTCAGGCCCGCTCTCTGGGGCCCCCTGCCGCCCAGCCGAGCCGAGCCGAGCCGGGCGCGACGTCTCATCCCGCTCCGGAAGCCCCCCCCCCCCCCCCCCCGTGGGGGGGGGGGGGGTGTTTGTGGTGTTTGTTTTGTTTGTTGTTTTGATTTCTTGTTCCCGCCCCCCCCCCCCCCACCCCCCACCCCCCCCACCCCCCCCCCCCCCCCCCCCCCCACCACCCTCCCTTTTCCCCTCCCCCCCCCCCCCCCCCCCCACCCCCCCCTGCCCCCCCCGCCCCCGCCGCCCCCCTCTCGGGGTAATACCCCTCCCCCCCTCCCCCCGCCCCCCCCGCCCCCGGCCCCCCCCCTCCCCCCCCGCCGCCCCCCCCCAGCCCCCCCCCCCTCCCTCCCCCCCCCCCCCCCCCCCCCCCCCCCCCCCTCCCCCCCCCCCCCACCCCACCCCCCTAACAGGCCCCGCCCTCTTCCCCGTCTCCTTTCCCCGTCGCCTCCTCCTCCTCTCGTCCTCCCGTCGCCCTTTGTCCCGCGTCTCCCCCCCCGCCTCCTCACCCTGCCGCTGTTCCGGCGCTCTCCCTTGCACTCGCCTCGCAGGATTTGTATGAAGCTGAAAAGTTGGGCCCCGCTCAGGCCGCACCCACTCCCTCGCGCCTCTGGCTGTGCAGGAAGCGCACGGTCGCGGCAGAGAATCCTCGCCCAGGTCGAAGCACATTGCGTGAGCTGCGTGCCCGACAGGTTTTCCACCACGTTCAGTGGCGGCGGCCGAAGACCCCTGCGGGACACGGGGTAAGATGCTTGGGGCGGCCTGGGACCCAGGGAGTAACCCTCCCCAGGTGGGGCTACCTGGGGGGGGATCCGGCCACGGGAAAGAACAGTGGCAAAGGGACTGTGGGAGAGACACTGTTGAAATGCGGGACTGGGAATTGGCGGGATTCGAGAGAACCGAGAGAACTGTTGGATTGGGGAGACCAGCAGATAACGCAAGCAGGCATTTGCTGGAGCGAGCAGTGACCCATGCCCACCCGGGTTCCGCCCCGCCCGTCCCCTCACCCCGAGCCTGGCAAAGGGACGCTGGGGTCACAAATCGGCCTCATCGGGGGGGCACCGCGATCCCTGCCACCAAGCCGCGTGTCCCCACTTTCTTTTTTGGGGAGGTCATCGGGGTTGAAGCACACCGCCGCCACTTTGGGGACCATCCCGGCCGAGCTGACCAGGACGTTTTGTGCCGGGCCTGGTACCAGGGTCGTAGCCGTCGGGGGAGCCTCGCACTCGTTCTCCCAGTGCCCTTCAGCTCGAAGGTCTCACTCCGTCCCACACGAAGCCGCCTGGGACACCCGAGGAAGAAGCGGTGAGAAATCCAGCGTTTCCAGCGAGACTCCCGGGATGGAGTGTCGGGCAGGAACTGGAATTCCGGCCGGGAAAATTCACCTTTGCCGTTGCCAGCGGGTCGCCCATGTTTGGCGACCAGGACGTCCCCGTTGGGCAGGGGGTGGTGACAGACAGGTAGCCCTTGTTTGCACCTTCCAGAACACGTCCACGGGCTCCAATCATCTGCACGAATCATCGCCGATTTCCAGCCTCCGCCCGCTCGGCGCCTTTCCCGGCATCACTGAATCCCTCCCTCTCCCTCCCTGCCAGTGCCCCCGCCGCTGCCCGCGGCCGTAACCTTGCAGATCCGTAGTGCGCCCGCACTGGGAGCCCCATCCACCACGTAGATGCGGAGGAGATGAGGCAGGCAGGACCAGCTTGTCCTTTTGGACGCGGCGCCTCTGTCGAAGCAGCCGCAGACGGGGCCCCAGTCCCGCGCAGTGCAGCTCGTCCTTGAGGTTTGGGCATGGCAGGCCGGTGGATCACCTGGGCACGCCAAGGGAGCTCAGCCCGGGCCGAGCCGGGACATCCCGCGGGAGCGGCCCCGGGGTCTGGGAGCCCCCGAGAGGGCTGGGAAGCCCCCGGATTGTGGGAGCCGCCGAGAGGGGCTGGGAGAGCCCCCGGGATTGGGGGAGCCCCCGAGAGGGCTGGGAGCGGCCCCGGGTTTGGGAGCTCCCGAGAGGGCTGGGAGCGGCCCCGGAGTTTGGGGAGCCCCGAAGAGGGGCGGAGGCGGCCGGGAGCAAGGGGACAAGTGGCAAAGGTTTTTTCCCTTGGTTCCCCCCGGGCGGTCGCCCGGAGGGCTCGGGGGGCGCAGCCCCGGTCCGATCCCGCCCCCGGGAGCCCGGCAGGGGCCGGTACCTGGCCGTAGTGGCAGGAGCGCGGGTTGAGGTCCACGGTGGCCAGGAAATCGGGCTGGTCGATGCCGGTGGACCTGTAGGTGCAGGTCACGTAGGCGACCTCCTCCCTCGGGCTGGGGACACAAAAGCGCGCTCAAAACCACCGCGCCGGCGACCCCGAACGGAACCGGAGAGCTCCGGACAGCTCTCCCGAAATGACCCCCCTGATTTTCGGGGTGCTGCCATTCCCTCCAGCTCCCCCCTGGCCCCTCCGACCCGGAACAACCATGAGCAATCTCCGGCCGTTCTGACCAAGGTGCTCAGCACAGACACTGAGCTCGGGGGACCCCACGGAGCCCAAATCCCCCCCCCCATGGGCAGCACTCGCCTTTCAGCACGTCGGGGCACGAGGGGTACTCGTAGCACGGAGCTCTGCATCTGTCTGGGGAGCAGAGGGGACACCGTGAGCCCGGCCCTGGCCCCGCAGCACCCGAGCCGGAGTCGGAGCCGGAGCCGGCCCGGGGCTGCGGGCCCGGGGCTGCTGCTTCGGAGGCCGCGAGGGTCCCTTACCCATGGCTGGTGCTTTGGGGTCGCGGTGCTGGCGGCGGAGGAGCCGGAGCTGAGGGGCAGCTGCTGCTGTCTCGGGGCTGGAGCGGCTGTGCCGTGCCCTGGCTGCTCCCGGGGGCCTTTATCCCCGCCAAAGGGTGGGGGGAGCGGGGCCAGCCCAGGGAGGGGCTGCCCAGCGCTTGGGAGGTGCCAGCCCGGCGCTGCGGCTTCTTTTCCTCCTCCCCGCCGCCAATCTGGGCCCAAATCTGCTGCTCCCTGCAGCTCCCGAAGCCTCAAACCCGCCGGCCCCGGCTGATCCCGGCTCGCCCCGCACGGAACGGCTGCTCCGCACCCGCAGCGCCCTCAGTCCAGCCGTGCCCGGCCCGGGCACTCCCAAACCCGCTCCTGGTCCTGACAGCGGGATCCCGACCCCGGTCCCAGCATCAGCCCGCGGCTCCCGGCCATCCCGGGTGGCCCAGCAGGGTCCCCGAGCGGGCTCTGCCAGACACGGGACTTTGGGAGCTCGGGGACACAGGGATGGGCTCCGGGAGCTGCTCAGGGCATCCCAGGGAATTTGGGATCTGCCCGGAGAGATTTGCCATCTGATCCCAGGGAATGGGGCCAGGCCAAAAGGGAACGGCCTCGAGCTGTGCCAGGGGAGGCTCTGGGTGGGAAATCAGGATATCATTCCTGGGAAAGTGAAAAGGCCTTGGAAGGGGCTGTCCGGGGAGCTTCGGAGTGGCCACCCCTGGAGAATTCGTGGACGTTTGTCTGGGTGACCGGGGGGGATTGGTCCCATCTTGGACTGGATGATGCTGGAGGTATTTTCCAACCCCAAAAATCCTGGAATTCTCGTAAGGGTCCCTTTAATACTCGGTGCAATTTCCAAACCCTAATAATTCTGGAATTCTCCTAAAGGTCCCTTTAGCACTCAGCGCTATTTCCAAACATCAAATCCAGTTCCTAAATCCCCCCAAAATGAGCGAATCCTACAATAACCACAGCAAATGAACGTTTGGGAGAGCTCGAAATTCCCGTGGTGAGCCTGGCCGGGAGGAGATAAAGCTGCGGTTGATAAAATAAAGTTGCTGATAAGAGCTGGGATTATTTCCTGCCCCTCCCTGCGCCCGGGTGAGCTGGGCTGGTTCTCCCTGTGCTCACCTGTGGCTTTTCTATGACCAGACGTGGGGGCAGCGTCCCCCCAGCCCGGTTCGGGAAGTTTCCTGGTTTCTCCTGCTCATCCCCACTTCCCATAATCCAGGGAAAATCAGATTTCTCCGTTCCTGACACTGCAGATCGCGTCAATCTCCCAAGATTTGGAAGGGATTCATCTGGGATCTGTCCCGCCCATCCCGAAAAGCCTCTGGAGCTGGACATTCCTGCCCCGTGGAGGGAGGAAAGGCCACCCCGAGCCTTTCAAGTCCCTCATTCCAAGCGGATCCACAGGAGCGAGAGACGCCCTGGAATTATCTCGGGCTTTGGCGGCTCCTCGGGGGCTGCTCGCCCAAATAGCTTCAAAGACTTGGGAATTTTGGGATCTGGCCCAGGGCAGCGGCTCCTCCTCGCTGGCTTTTCCGGCTGGTTTGGGGAATCCTGGTGTTCCCTGGAACAATCCCGATCCCGAGGGAATTCGGGGTTCGGCCCCATCGCGTGTGCCCCTCGGCAGGGACAGGGACAGGGACAGGGACAGGGACAGGGACAGGGACAGGGACAGGGACAAATCTTCTCCTTTGGTCCCGTTCCAAGCCCCCCCTGGAGGATCAGCGGCCCCCTCCGGGCTGCAGCGGAGCCCCCCGGATTTTGGTGCCAAGGAAAAGCTCCCGGGTTCCCCCGAGTGTGATTTTCCCCTGTTTTTTTCTGGCGGAGGAGCGGGGGACAAACTTTCAAGCTCATCCAGTGTCACCTGCCTTCCACTGGCTGGGGAATTTCGGATTTTGTCACATTTTCCGGTGAACTCGGGAGCCAGCTCCCAAAAATCACCCTTTTCCCACCGAATCATCCGAAAATCAGGGAATTCGTGGCTTGGAAGGGAATTTGAGCTCGAGGCTTTCTGATGGGAGAGCCGGGAACGCTCTAGAGCTCCGGGGGCGGCTCGTGGGTGGAATTCCAGCCCCGGGGAGGAACGAGCAGCGGGATTTGGGGCTCCCTCCGTGAACGGAAACGTTTTCCCAAAGTCTGCCGGCGCTCAGTGCCCGGCTGAGGGGGCGGGATGAGTCCGAGGCCGGGAAGGGAGGATGGAGAATGAGCCAAAAGCACAGGAAATCGGGATTTAGGAACGAGAAGTGCTGAAGGAGCCCCGGCCCTTCTGGGGCAGGCGCGGGGACTCGGGAGAAGCCAAAGCCTGGCCGGGGAGCTGCGGGAGGCTGGGGCCGCTGCCGGAGCGGGGAGCTGTCCGAGGTGGCAGCGGAGCTCGGGCTGGTCCAGGCGCGCCGCTCCCCGCGCTCCCAAAGCC
>NW_026108575.1:0-7242 GCF_022539315.1 Serinus canaria | reverse complement strand
TTAGGTGGTCTCCTCAGTGGCTCTACTGTTGGGGACCTGGGCATTCCTACGGATAAGGGCAACCTTCAAAGGGAAGCCTCCCTTGACCGCTGCGTAGCAATGTCTTTGCCACCAAGCGGCAGCCGCCCAAATGGTTTTTCCTCTACACTGGCCAATTATGCCTCTTTTTCCACCGCTCTAGCCACCCCCGCACGAGCTTTGGCTACCTTACATGAGAATAGCTGTTAGAAAAAAAAAAAAAACGGTAGAGCCTCAGCCACTTCATTTCTCTCTTATCCTTCGGCAATGTCCAGGGGCCAGCTGGAACAGCTTTGAGTGTCAGGCACGTGTGGCTTGCTCCCACCGTCTCCTTCAGAGGGCCACTGCAAGCCTGTCATGTGGGGACGCCATACGGCTGCGTTCCACCAGTCTGATTCATGCCTACACATGAGACAGGAACCATCAATGCAACAGAATAAGTGTGTGGCCCATCTGCAGGGCAGTTGGTAATATGGAGGATTGCTTTCGCAGGCTGTGTCACTGCTTCTTGTTCTGCATCTGTGACCACCAAAATTATTTTACCTTGGGCCCACTTTATCATTACCTCCAAAATCCCAGGGTGATTCAATTTACCTATACGGGCGCACTGGAGTTCTGAGAGCAATCCACTTGCTCCATGTAGCACTGGTGGCGTGGTGAGTGAATGGAACCCTTCCTTTGAAAATTCACCCCAGCACCGTAGTCGGGGTGCCAGGAAGAAGCTGCGCTTCTGTACCAATCACCTCTGAGGCGGCTTGGACTCCTTCATAGGCAGCCAAGATTTCTTTCTCTGTTGGAGTGAGAGTGGCTTCAGACCCTCTGTAGCTTCGACTCCAAAATCCTAGTGGTCGACCCAGAGTCTCCCAAGGCACGTTTTGACCAAGGCTCCAGGACAAGCCATGGTTCCGCCGGCTTCAGAGTAGAGCATGTTCTTCACATCTGGTCCCTGTCCTGACTGGGCCGAGGGCAAACCACATTACCGATTTCCTGCTTGATCTGGCAAAGGCTTAATGTTGCTCAGGGCCCCAGTGGAAATTGTTCTTCTTGCGGGTGACAGGTAAAGAATCTGACTGTATTCAGAAATATGCATTCTCCAAAAGCCTATGGCACCTTGGAAAGCTTGTGTCTCCTCCTTATTGGTTGGTGGAGACATTGCAGTGATCCTGTTGATGACATCTGTAGGAATCTGATGTTGTCCATCTGTGGGGTCCGGCTGTTTGTCTCTGTCCCCACACATGCTTAGGATGGTTCTGGCAGGCTGTGTCTCAACAGATGAGTCTGGACTCCAAGGTTTTTCGGTCTTCAGAATTGTTTATTATGCCTTATCTATAAAGTCCCTTCTCTGCCCGACTGGGATCTGACCAGCATGGCAGCCAAAGGCACTCTGGCCACCCCCAAGGCGGGCACATCTTTTATAATAAAAACTACGTATATCATATTTACTTTTTATCCCCAATACCTATCACCCTCGTCACCAGATACACTCTCACCCCAGACCAAACCCCAAGTGCCAACACCACAGCAGAAGATGGATGACAAAAAGAAGAAAGAACAGTCTTGTGACCTGCCTTCTTTCCTCCATCTTGTCTCCATAACCCCCCTGTACAAAAACCCCAAAATCTGTGATTTACCCTATAACTACGTTTTTCCCTTCACCATTCGCACCCGGGTAATTCCCACAGGTTCCATCCCCTCATACATCAGTGGCACATCCCTATATGGAAAAAAATCAAGCCACCAAGTGCTTTTGGCAGCATTCCAAGGCCCCCCGTGACCCCCCAGGGGCTCTCTGGGTAGCTCTGTACATCAGGAAAGATGTGCTGGATTCCCACATCTCCCCCTTCTGTTTGCACAAAAGCACCTTCTTTGTCATTTGAAGCGATTGATGATGAGATGAAACACATGAGTATCCAGAATCTTATGATCTTATCCCCATAACAAAAATCCCTAAAGTCCTTTTATCCTTTCGCTTCTTCTGAACTGCCGTTCATAACTTCGACCTTCTCTTCTGTCTGGGTACTCGTTTCTTTGTTTCTGGGATCGGTGTTCTCGTGTTCTTGCGTCTGGAACGGTTTCACGTGCCGTGCTGACACCCATTCGGAACCTCATTCTGTGGAAACACAATGCAAAACCTTGCCCCAAGTGATTAGTCTGAAAGGACCCTCTATTTGTCAGTACTGGGGTTTCTGATCAGACTAAAGGATTCTCCCTTAATCTTGCCTGAGAGCTGTTTGTGAAATGGGCATTGCTAACCTATCTGCCTGAGCGTTCCCTTCCGCTAGAAATCCCGGAATTGTTGTGTGAGCCCTAATGTGAGTGATTAAATATTTATGTTCCCTGCTTTCTAGCAATGTTTTCATGCTCGTTAAGTATAAATATAAAACTTCATTGTTGACTTCTTTCAAAAGCGAACCCTCCAATCGCCTGACCACACCCGCAACATATGCGGAATCTGTGACCAAGTTGAGAGATTGCTTGAACAACTGCTGTCAATTCCACAATTTGTGGAGAGTCCTGAACCATCTTCACATTTGAGTCCCAATCCTACTATCAAAAAATCTTGCTTTCCTGTGGGTTTCTTCGCATGACTCTCGTCCAAGAAACACACTAATTTGGAAACTGCCAATGTGCACTGTGCCCTTGGTGGGAGAAGGTCTGGGTCGCTGGGGAGTTGAGTGATGACTTTACTGAGTGCATCTGCTTGACGTTCCCCGATGATTGCCCTGTTTGCTCTTGGGTCATCGCCATCACTTGTGTCGTAGCGCGATGACGATGGTTCGCGCTGAGCTTTCCGTTTCCCGGACACGGTAGAGGATTTCCATGCACATCTGTCTGGGAGTAACATTCTCTTGCAGTGTGTCTTCGTTTTCCGCACCGCGCGCAGACTGGGTTTTGCGGCTTTGGTGCTTGCGCTTGTATGTTCGCCTGTGGGCAATTCTTCCTTATGTGCCCAAATGCTCCACACCTGTAACATTGTCCTTTTAATGGGTTGCTCTTCTTGATGGCTGCATGAACTTCGCTCATGATTTCGCTCTTCTGCTGTTGGAGCCTTTCTTCCAGCGTCTTTTCCTCTGATTGTTTCTCTAAATGTCCTTTCATCTGTTCCTTCATCTGTTCTTCCCATTCTTCCCTCAATTCGTCCTTCACGATTGACGCAACATGCTGAGGCGTTCCCGCTTTGCTGCAGGCCTCCACCATCTCTGCCAAGGATGGCCGTCCTGGCATTGCTGAGATGACCCGTTGGCAATCCGGGTTGGCACCGCCGAAGGCTAAACTTTGCATGAGTGGCTGCTTTGCCTCTTCGACTGTCACCTGTCGATCCACAGCTTGTGAGAGTCGATCTATGTATGATGAAAATGGTTCTGTGGGACCTTGCTTGATGAAAGAGAATGGGACATCTGGAACTCCTGCTGGTGGAATCTGTATGATCGCTCTTCGCGCCGCTTCCTTGATGTCATTCAGCACTCGCCTCGGAAGTCGTGCTGCTTGTTCCGCTGGATTGTCATTTGGAGGATCCCCTGCCAACTGTGCTACAGTGAGGTTTGCATTTGGTCCGCCTTGATAGCTGTTCCTCAACTCTTCGAGATACCTTCGCCATCTTCTGTCCCAGATGAGATTCTCCGTGTCCGTGAGAATGATTGACACAAGGCTTCGGATGTCATATAGTGTGAATTCATACATGTCAAATGTCCCCTTCAGTAGTTGTTTAAAGTATCGTGAATTCAACCCATTGCTCTGAATGGCCTTTGCTAAATCTTTGACCACGTTGTGACCCAGCCTTTCCCATCTTGGGTTCTGTCCCTGTGCATCCTAAGTCACTGGCATTGTCAGATCTTCTGGTCCTCTTGTCAAACCTTCCTCCTCAGACAGCTCCTTTCTGATGCTTTCCCAATCTATTGACCTCTTCGGTTGCTTTTCTTCTTCCCCTGGAAACTCTTCCTCTGGAAACTCTTCCTCTGGTAGTTCTGATGGCAACAGCGTGCTCAGTGGAACCCTGGAAGTTGTTGGTGATTCCTTGGTCCACATCCTTCGAGCTGAGGTTTTCGGTCTTGCTCCCAAATCCAAAAAAGGAATATCAAATCCTTGTGGCTTCTTCTTCTTTGTTTCAAATGAATGCAAAAAGGTTTTTGCTGCATCTGCTATTGTAAACATCCATGCTGGAGTTCCCTCTGAAGCTGTGATATGTATAATGTCTTTTCCTTCTTCTTTTTCTCCTTCTTCTTTTTCTGATGGCATGTCTTCGAATCCTTGAAGCTTTGAAGTCGACAGAAAATCTGTCTGCTGTGTTGCCTTTTCCTTTTTTGTTGTTGTTTTTCTTTTATAAGATGTTGTAAAAAATTGCTGCATTGTTGTTGTTTTGCCACGAGATGGCTCTGTGGCGCGCCTGGACGACTGTGATGACGTCACAGACTCGATCGGCTTTTCAGCCGCCGTGGCTGAGTGCAGCGTTTTTGATCTTTGGAACTGAGTTCGCACGGGTTTTGAATGAGCCAACAATTAGGTCTGGATACATGGAAGTCCCTCAGGAATGGGAGAGGTTTGAACCGCAGGGATTGGGATCGGGGAAGCCGGAGCCGAGGAAGGGGTGGAGTCCCGGGATGTGGAACCCCGAGCACGGCCCCTCCTCACCCACAACGTCACAGGGGATCGGCATCGCTCTCGGCCGCGCTCCCGCCGCACTTTCCGCGCATGCGCAGGTTCGGGAATGCCTCCCGTCTCCCCTGAACTGACGTCACTGTCTCCGTCCCGCTCCGCTTCTGATGTCTCCTCCCCTATTTCTGTCCCTGACTCTCTCTCCTCCTCTTCTGACGTTGTATCCACGCCCCCTGCCCGCGCGTGCAACCTCCGCCCCGCCTGTGCCCGTTTGTGCCGCACGGACTGAACAAACGGCCGCCGCGGGACTTCCGGGTCATGCGTCATCTTGCATCTATACGTCTGCCTACGGGTGCCGCTTGGAGCTCTGCGGCTGCCCCGAGCTTGCCGCCCGCGTCTGACGTGGACGCTCTGTTCTGAGAGCCCTTCCCGGCTATCCCGCGGGTCCTGCCCTCCGCGGGCATCTTTGGCACAGCGCCAGCCGAGACCGCAGCTGTGGCATTTCGCTCGCAAACCCCGCGCCGGAACTCGCGTTCCCCAACGCCTCCGCGCCTCCCCGGCGCTCGCCGCCGCCGCCGCTGCCGCGCAGCCGCACCCACTGCGAGAGACCAATCCCTCCTCCCGTTCTGGTTCCCCCGAGGCCCCCCTTCCCGGTTTCGGCACTCTTCCAGTCTATTTCCCGTGCTGTTTCTGTGAACTGGGGAGGTTTGCCTCTACAGGGCGTTTTGACCCCTCCGGTTCGCTGGATGAAAATCTTAATTCATCTGGGACAAGGACCGTATCTGCGTCCGAACCGGAACCCGAACTCCCCGATATTTCTGGGGTTTTAGGGCGTTTTGGAGGCCTCTTGGACTTTCGGGATAGTGGGATTTGAGACAGTGAAACTGCTCCTTGCTCCTTTTCATTAAGAGCTGTTTCCCCAGGGCCGGTTTGGACCAGAGCCAGTCTCTGCTCTGAGCCTTGCTCTCCTTCCCCCGCCCCTGTGGTATTCACAACTAATGATTTCCTGGCTATCCTCCGCGATCTTACTGCGATAGCTTCCAACATTGTTCTTGCTGGACACAGCAATTTTAAGGCCCTCTCATCGCCTTTTGTGGCCAAGAGATATATGTGCCTGTTCACTTCTCGCCATAGACCCACTTCAAATAGCACACGAGTCTCCAAATGTGGATAATTAGATCTCACCCACATCAATAAATCTTTGAGTGCTTTCTTAGAAATTCCTCTGTGTTTTCCTCTGACAAGCTTTGTAAAGCTGACAGAACCTCTATTTGTTCCTGGGAGTATATGTTTCCCATGTTCTTAATTTTTGACCTTCTTACCGAATTCGCGTCGTCAGAGCAGTCGGAAGTCTCCTGGTATCTGTCCAGCAGGTCACAGGAGATGGGGTCGGAGGCGCCTTTCCAATCCCGGTGCGGGCTGTTCTGGTACGAGCCTTCTTCAGCAGAGGTGGAGTGCGATGTCCTTTTTGGCTGCCGCTTCTTTGGATCCCTCCGGCTGTTTTCCCAAGGAGTTATCAGTGGTCTCCTGGGAACCCGTCCAACTCAGGGAGTTGCCCGCCGTCGAGACTGCTTGCTTGACCGCAGCCCTTTCTGGCCTTGCAGTGCTGCCCTTGCAGCCCACCTTCGTGGCTCACCCTCGTGGTCCCTTTCTCGCCTGTTATGACCCACCCAGGGACCGCCAGGTATGGGGTCCGGCTGTTCGTCTCTGCTCCCACACACGCTTAGGATGGTTCTGGCAGGCTGGGCTCACAAAAGATGAGTCTGGACTCCAGGGTTTTTTCGTCTTCAGAATTGTTTATTAAATGTCTTATCTATAAAGTCCTTCTCTGCCCAACTGGGATCTGACCAGAACAGCAGCCAAAGACACTCTGACCTTCCCCAAAGGCGGGCACATCTTTTATATCAGAAACTACATATATCATATTTACTTTTTATCCCCAATACCTATCACCCTCATCACCGGATACACTCTCACCCCAGACCAATCCCCAAGTGCCAACACCACACCAGAAGATGGACGACAAGAAGAAGAAAGAAGAGTCTTGTGACATGCCTTGTTTCCTCCATCTTGTCTCCATAACCCCCCTGTACCAACACCCCAAAATGTGTAATTTACCCTATAACTACGTTTTCCCTTCACCATTCGCACACCCGGTGATTCCCACAGGTTCCACTCCTCATACATCAGTGGCACATCCCTAGATGGAAAAAATCAAGCCACCAAGTGCTTTTGGCAGACATTCCAAGGCCCCCGTGACCCCCCAGGGGCTCTCTGGGTAGCTCTGTACATCAGGAGAGATGTGCTGGATTCCCACATCCATCTTGCCACTCAACACCTAGGAACTGAATCTCACGAGTGGTCCTTTATTAGTTGCTCTTTTTGATGGCAAAACCAGCTCCCAGGAGGGTGTGGATGATTTCCTTTCCTTCTCAAACACTTCCGTGGCTGTGTTCCCCCCACAATGATGCCATCAATATACTCTAGGTGTTCTGGAACCTCACCCTTTTATAATGCAGTCTTGGATCAGTTCATGGCAGATAGTAGGACTGTGCTTCACCGGGGGCAGTCGGTTCCAGGTATACTGCACTCCCCTCCATGTGGAAAGCAAACTGAGGCCTGCATTCTTGC
>NW_026108574.1:0-7257 GCF_022539315.1 Serinus canaria | reverse complement strand
AAGCCCAGACATCCAGGTACAGTAGAGATGCCAAAGGCATCCCAAAGGGAGTGCAAAACTGGCCCAAGATGCCTGCCTCCATGGCTTTTTCCTGGGAGGCAGGCCTAGGCCAGGGCTGCTTTTCCTGCCTGGAGCTTGGGTTAGGGTTACGCCTAGGGTTAGCGTCTCGGAAAGCACAAAGCCCAGAGCTCCAGGCACAGTGCAGATGCCAAAGGCATCCCAAGGGGAGCGCAAAACTGCCCTAAGATACCTGCCTCCACGGCTTTATCATGGGGGGCAGCACTAGGCCAGGGCTCCTTTTCCTGCCTGGAGCTAGGGTTCGGGTTAAGCCTAGGGTTAGCGTCTCGGAAAGCACAAAGCCCAGAGCTCCAGGGACAGTGCAGCCGACAAAGGCATCCCAAGGGGAGCGCAAAACTGCCCTAAGATACCTGCCTCAACGGCTTTTTCCTAGGAGGCAGGCCCCAGGCCAGGGCTGCTTTTCCTGCCTGGAGCTAGGGTTAGGGTTACGCCTAGGGTTAGCGTCTCGGAAAGCACAAAGCCCAGAGCTCCAGGCACAGTGCAGATGGGAAAGGCATCCCAAGGGGAGCGCAAAACTGGCCCAAGATGCCTGCCTCCACGGCTTTTTCCTGGGAGGGAAGCCTAGGCCAGGGCTCCTTTTCCTGCCTGGAGCTAGGGTTAGGGTTACACCTAGGGTTAGCGTCTCGGAAAGCACAATGACCAGATCTCCAGGGACAGTGCAGATGCCAAAGGCATCCCAAGGGGAGCGCAAAACTGCCCTAGGATACCTGCCTCCACGGCTTTATCCTGGGACGCAGGCCTAGGCCAGGGCTGCTTTTCCTGCCTGGAGCTAGGGTTAGGGTTACGCCTAGGGTTAGCGTCTCGGAAAGCACAAAGCCCAGAGCTCCAGGCACAGTGCAGACGCCAAAGGCATCCCAAGGGGAGCGCAAAACTGCCCTAAGATACCTGCCTCCACGGCTTTTTCCTGGGAGGCAGGCCTAGGCCACAATTCATTTTCCTGCCTGGAGCTAGGTTTAGGGTTACGCCTAGGGTTAGCTTCTCGGAAAGCACAAAGCCCAGACATCCAGGTACAGTAGAGATGCCAAAGGCATCCCAAAGGGAGTGCAAAACTGGCCCAAGATGCCTGCCTCCATGGCTTTTTCCTGGGAGGCAGCCCTAGGCCAGGGCTGCTTTTCCTGCCTGGAGCTAGGGTTAGGGTTACGCCTAGGGTTAGCGTCTCGGAAAGCACAAAGCCCAGAGCTCCAGGCACAGTGCAGCCGCCAAAGGCATCCCAAGGGGAGCGCAAAAGTGGCCCAAGATGCCTGCCTCCACGGCTTTTTCCTGGGAGGCAGGCCCAGGCCAGGGCTCTTTTCCTGCCTGGAGCTAGGGTTAGGGTTACGCCTAGGGTTAGCGTCTCGGAAAGCACAAAGCCCAGATCCCTAGGCACAATGCAGATGCCAAAGTCATCCCAAGGGGAGCGCAAAACTGCCCTAAGATACCTGCCTCAACGGCATTATCCTGGGGGGCAGCACTAGGCCAGGGCTCCTTTTCCTGCCTTGAGCTAGGGTTACGGTTAAGCCTAGGGTTAGCGTCTCGGAAAGCACAAAGCCCAGAGCTCCAGGGACAGTGCAGCCGCCAAAGGAATCCCAAGGGGAGCGCAAAACTGCCCTAAGATACCTGCCTCCATGGCTTTTTCCTTGGAGGCAGCCCCAGGCCAGGGCTGCTTTTCCTGCCTGGAGCTAGGGTTAGGGTTACGCCTAGGGTTAGCGTCTCGGAAAGCACAAAGCCCAGACCTCCAGGGACAGTGCAGATGCCAAAGGCATCCCAAGGGGAGTGCAAAACTCGCCCAAGATGCCTGCCTCCACGGCTTTTTCCTAGGAGGCAGCCCTCGGCCAGGGTTGCTTTTCCTGCCTGGAGCTAGGGTTAGGGTTACGCCTAGGGTTAGCGTCTCGGAAAGCACAAAGCCCAGAGCTCCAGGCACAGTGCAGCCGCCAAATTTAGGCAAGTGGAGTGCAAAACTGACCTAAGATGCCTGTCTCCATGGCTTTTTCCTGGGAGGCAGCCCTAGGCCAGGGCTGCTTTTCCTGCCTTGAGCCAGGGTTACGGTTACGCCAAGGGTTAGCGTCTCGGAAAGCACAAAGCCCAGACATCCAGGCACAGTGCAGATGCCAAAGGCATCCCAAGGGGAGCGCAAAACTGGCCCAAGATGCCTGCCTCCACGGCTTTATCCTGGGAGGCAGCCCTAGGCCAGGGCTGCTTTTCCTGCCTGGAGCTAGGGTTAGGGTTATGCCTAGGGTTAGCGTCTCGGAAAGCACAAAGCCCAGAGCTCCAGGGACAGTGCAGACGCCAAAGGCATCCCAAGGGGAGCGCAAAACTGACCTAAGATACCTGCCTCCACGGCTTTATCCTGGGACGCAGGCCTAGGCCAGGGCTGCTTTTCCTGCCTGGAGCTAGGGTTAGGGTTACGCCTAGGGTTAGCGTCTCGGAAAGCACAAAGCCCAGAGCTCCAGGGACAGTGCAGCCGCCAAAGGCATCCCAAGGGGAGCGCAAAACTGCCCTAAGATACCTGCCTCCACGGCTTTTTCCTGGGAGGCAGCCCTAGGCCAGGGCTGCTTTTCCTGCCTGGAGCTAGGGTTAGGGTTACGCCTAGGGTTAGCGTCTCGGAAAGCACAAAGCCCAGAGTTCCAGGCACAGTCCAGATGCCAAAGGCATCCCAAGGGGAGCGCAAAACTGGCCCAAGATGCCTGCCTCCACGGCTTTTTCCTGGGAGGCAGCCCTAGGCCAGGGCTCCTTTTCCAGCCTGGAGCTAGGGTTAGGGTTACGCCTAGGGTTAGCGTCTCGGAAAGCACAAAGACCAGATCTCCAGGGACAGTGCAGATGCCAAAGGCATCCCAAGGGGAGCGCAAAACTGCCCTAAGATACCTGCCTCCACGGCTTTATCCTGGGGGGCAGCACTAGGCCAGGGCTCCTTTTCCTGCCTGGAGCTAGGGTTAGGGTTACGCCTAGGGTTAGCGTCTCGGAAAGCACAAAGCCCAGAGCTCCAGGGACAGTGCAGCCGCCAAAGGCATCCCAAGGGGAGCGCAAAACTGCCCTCAGATACCTGCCTCAACGGCTTTTTCCTGGGAGGCAGCCCCAGGCCAGGGCTGCTTTTCCTGCCTGGAGCTAGGGTTAGGGTTACGCCAGGGTTAGCGTCTCGGAAAGCACAAAGCCCAGAGCTCCAGAGACAGTGCAGCCGCCAAAGGCATCCCAAGGGGAGCGCAAAACTGGCCCAAGATGCCTGCCTCCACGGCTTTATCCTGGGACGCAGGCCTAGGCCAGGGCTCCTTTTCCTGCCTGGAGCTAGGGTTAGGGTTACACCTAGGGTTAGCGTCTCGGAAAGCACAAAGCCCAGATCTCCAGGGACAGTGCAGATGCCAAAGGCATCCCAAGGGGAGCGCAAAACTGCCCTAGGATACCTGCCTCCACGGCTTTATGCTGGGAGGCAGCACTAGGCCAGGGCTGCGTTTCCTGCCTGGAGGTAGGGTTAGGGTTACGCCTAGGGTTAGCGTCTCGGAAAGCACAAAGCCCAGAGCTCCAGGCACAGTGCAGACGCCAAAGGCATCCCAAGGGGAGCGCAAAACTGCCCTAAGATACCTGCCTCCACGGCTTTATCCTGGGAGGCAGCACTAGGCCAGGGCTGCGTTTCCTGCCTGGAGGTAGGGTTAGGGTTACGCCTAGGGTTAGCGTCTCGGAAAGCTCAAAGCCCAGACATCCAGGTACAGAAGAGATGCCAAAGGCATCCCAAAGGGAGTGCAAAACTGGCCCAAGATGCCTGCCTCCATGGCTTTTTCCTGGGAGGCAGGCCTAGGCCAGGGCTGCTTTTCCTGCCTGGAGCTTGGGTTAGGGTTACGCCTAGGGTTAGCGTCTCGGAAAGAACAAAGCCCAGAGCTCCAGGCACAATGCAGATGCCAAAGGCATCCCAAGGGGAGCGCAAAACTGCCCTAAGATACCGGCCTCAACGGCATTATCCTGGGAGGCAGCACTAGGCCAGGGCTCCTTTTCCTGCCTTGAGCTAGGGTTACGGTTAAGCCTAGGGTTAGCGTCCCGGAAAGCACAAAGCCCAGAGCTCCAGGGACAGTGCAGCCGACAAAGGCATCCCAAGGGGAGCGCAAAACTGCCCTAAGATACCTGCCTCAACGGCTTTTTCCTAAGAGGCAGCCCCAGGCCAGGGCTGCTTTTCCTGCCTGGAGCTAGGGTTAGGGTTACGCCTAGGGTTAGCGTCTCAGAAAGCACAAAGCCCAGAGCTCCAGGGACAGTGCAGATGCCAAAGGCATCCCAAGGGGAGTGCAAAACTGGCCCCAGATGCTTTCCTCCACAGCTTTTTCCTGGGAGGCAGCCCTCGGCCAGGGTTTCTTTTCCTGCCTGGAGCTAGGATTAGGGTTACGCCTAGGGTTAGCGTCTAGGAAAGCACAAAGCCCAGACTTCCTGGTACAGTGCAGCTGCCAAAGGCATCCCAAGGGGAGTGCCAAACTGCCCTAAGATACCTGCCTCCACGGCTTTTTCCTGGGAGGCAGGCCTAGGCCACAATTCATTTTCCTGCCTGGAGCTAGGTTTAGGGTTACGCCTAGGGTTAGCTTCCCGGAAAGCACAAAGCCCAGACATCCAGGTACAGTAGAGATGCCAAAGGCATCCCAAAGGGAGTGCAAAACTGGCCCAAGATGCCTGCCTCCACGGCTTTTTCCTGGGAGGCAGGCCCAGGCCAGGGCTTCTTTTCCTGCCTGGAGCTAGGGTTAGGGTTACGCCTAGGGTTAGCGTCTCGGAAAGCACAAAGCCCAGATCTCCAGGCACAATGCAGATGCCAAAGGCATCCCAAGGGGAGCGCAAAACTGCCCTAAGATACCTGCCTCAACGGCATTATCCTGGGGGGCAGCACTAGGCCAGGGCTCCTTTTCCTGCCTTGAGCTAGGGTTACGGTTAAGCCTAGGGTTAGCGTCTCGGAAAGCACAAAGCCCAGAGCTCCAGGGACAGTGCAGCCGACAAAGGCATCCCAAGGGGAGCGCAAAACTGCCCTAAGATACCTGCCTCCACGGCTTTTTCCTAGGAGGCATCCCAAGGCCAGGGCTCCTTTTCCTGCCTGGAGCTAGGGTTAGGGTTACGCCTAGGGTTAGCGTCTCGGAAAGCACAAAGGCCAGAGCTCATGGGACAGTGCCGATGCCAAAGGCATCCCAAGGGGAGAGCAAAACTGGCCCCAGAAGCCTGCCTCCACGGCTTTTTCCTGGGAGGCAGCCTTAGGCCAGGGTTTCTTTTCCTGCCTGGAGTTAGGATTAGGGTTAGGCCTAGGGTTAGCGTCTAGGAAAGCACAAAGCCCAGACTTCCTGGTACAGTGCAGCCGCCAAAGGCATCCCAAGGGGAGTGCAAAACTGCCCTAAGATACCTGCCTCCACGGCTTTTTCCTGGGAGGCAGCACTAGGCCAGGGCTGCATTTCCAGCCTGGAGCTAGGGTTAGGGTTACGCCTAGGGTTAGCGTCTCGGAAAGCACAAATCCCAGAGCTCCAGGGACAGTGCAGTCGCCAAAGGCAACCCAAGGGGAGCGCAAAACTGCCCTAAGATACCTGCCTCCACGACTTTTTCCTGGGAGGCATCTCTAGGCCAGGGCTTCTTTTCCTGCCTGGAGCCATGGTTAGGGTTACGCCGAGGGTTAGCGTCTCGGAAAGCACAAAGCCCAGAGCTCCAGGGACAGTGCAGTCGCCAAAGTTAGGCAAGGGGAGTGCAAAACTGACCTAAGATACCTGCCTCCACGACTTTTTCCTAGGAGGCAGCCTTAGGCCAGGGCTGCTTTTCCTGCCTAGAGCTAGGGTTAGGGTTACGCCTAGGGTTAGTGTCTCGGAAAGCACAAAGCCCAGACATCCAGGCACAGTGCAGGTGCCAAAGGCATCCCAAGGGGAGTGCAAAACTGACCTAAGATACCTGCCTCCACGACTTTTTCCTAGGAGGCAGCCCTAGGCCAGGGCTTCTTTTCCTGCCTGGAGCTAGGGTTAGGGTTACGCCTAGAGTTAGTGACTCGGAAAGCACAAAGCCCAGAGCTCCAGGCACAGTGCAGATGCCAAAGGCATCCCAAGGGGAGCGCAAAACTGCCCTAAGATACCTGCCTCCACGGAATTATCCTGGGAGCGAGCACTAGGCCAGGGGTGCTTTTCCTGCCTAGAGCTAGGTTTAGGGTTACGCCTAGGGTTAGTGTCTCGGAAAGCACAAAGCCCAGAGCTAGAGGCGCTGTGCAGACGCCAAAGGCATCCCAAGGGGAGCGCAAAACTGCCCTAAGATACCTGCCTCAATGGCTTTTTCCTAGGAGGCAGCCCTAGGCCAGGGCTGCTTTTCCTGCCTGGAGCTAGGGTTAGGGTTACGCCTAGGGTTAGCGTCTCGGAAAGCACAAAGCCCAGACATCCAGGTACAGTAGAGATGCCAAAGGCATCCCAAAGGGAGTGCAAAACTGGCCCAAGATGACGGCCTCCACGACTTTATCCTGGGAGGCAGGCCTAGGCCAGGGCTGCTTTTCCTGCCTGGAGCTAGGGTTAGGGTTACGCCTAGGGTTAGCGTCTCGGAAAGCACAAAGGCCAGAGCTCATGGGACAGTGCAGATGCCAAAGGCATCCCAAGGGGAGCGCAAAACTGGCCCAAGATGCCTGCCTCCACGGCTTTTTCCTGGGAGGCAGGGCCAGGCCAGGGCTTCTTTCCTGCCTGGAGCTGGGGGTAGGGTTACGCCTAGGGTTAGCGTCTCAGAAAGCACAAAGCCCAGATCCCTAGGCACAATGCAGACGTCAAAGGCATCCCAAGGGGAGCGCAAAACTGCCCTAAGATACCTGCCTCAACGGCATTATCCTGGGGGGCAGCACTAGGCCAGGGCTCCTTTTCCTGCCTTGAGCTAGGGTTACGGTTAAGCCTAGGGTTAGCGTCCCGGAAAGCACAAAGCCCAGAGCTCCAGGGACAGTGCAGCCGACAAAGGCATCCCAAGGGGAGTGCAAAACTGCCCTAAGATACCTGCCTCAACGGCTTTTTCCTAGGAGGCAGCCCTAGGCCAGGGCTGCTTTTCCTGCCTGGAGCTAGGGTTAGGGTTACGCCTAGGGTTAGCGTCTCGGAAAGCACAAAGCCCAGAGCTCCAGGGACAGTGCAGATGCCAAGGCATCCCAAGGGGAGTGCAAACTGCCCAGATCTGCATCCAGGTTTTTCCTGAGGCAGCCCTGCCAGGGTCTTTCCTGCCTGGAGCTAGGATTAGGGTTACGCCTGG
>NW_026108573.1:0-7268 GCF_022539315.1 Serinus canaria | reverse complement strand
AAGGAAAATCCAGGTGGAAGAAAAGGGAAAATCCAAGTGGAGAAAAGGGAAAATCCAGGTGGGGGAAAGGGAAAATCCAGGTGGGAAAAGGGAAAATCCAGGTGGGAAAGAGGAAAATCCAGGTGGGAAAAGGGAAAATCCAGGTGGGAAAAGGGAAAATCCAGGTGGGGGAAAGGAAAATCCAGGTGGGAAAAGGGAAAATCCAGGTGGGAAATGAGGAAAATCCAGGTGGGAAAAGGGAAAAAAATCTGGGTGGGAAAGGAAAACTGAGTGACAGGAAGGAAAATCCAGGTGGGAAAACAGGAAAATTCAGGTGGGGGTGGGAAAATCGAGTTGAGGGGATGGAAATTCCCAGTGGGAAGGGCAATTCCAGGTGGGAATGGGCTCACCTGGTACACCTGGTCCGTGGTGCTGTTCTTCTTCACCCTCACTGTCACCGTGGTGACGTCCGGGAGCGCCACCCGCAGCTCCACGTCGGAGACGCCGTTGTAATTCTGGGAAAAAGGGAAGGGAGAAATCCCACCAAAAAATCAGGAATTCCCGGTTTTCCAGCCATTTGTGATGCCTAAAAATCCCCCGGTGGGAATTCGGCGTGGGAGGAGGGATGGGGTTGGATTCCTCTCAGGGAGCTCCAGGTGGGATATCTGGGGAAGTTCCCCCATGGAATTCCTTCATCCCTTGGTGGTCAGCACTGCCCAGGGCACTGTGGAATTGCCATCCCGGGAATTGTCCCAAACTGGGGCTTTGGGACCAATTCACCCTCTGGAATTCCCGCTCATTCCAGGCGTGTTTTTTGGATCCCAAAGGATTGTGGGGTTTGGAGGAATTCTGGGAGCTTGGGGTGCCTCAATCCCATAAAAACCAGGCAGAATTGTCCCCAAAACCCCTGGATGTGGCACATGGGGACAGGGATCGGGGTGGCCTTGGGGACAGCGGGACCTGAGGAGCTCCGAGGGCTTTTCCAGCTTTGGACATTCCATGGAAGCCTTTGGAATGTTTTTTTTACCATGGAATTCTGTTGGACCAATCCCATAAAAACCAGGAAGGATTGTCCCCAAAACCCCACGGATGTGGCACTTGGGGACAGGGATCAGGGGTGGCCTTGGGGATGGTTGGACAGGAGGGGTTTTCCCACCTTGGCGATTCCATGGAAGGGTTTTTTTCCATGGAATTCCGCGGGATGACGTCACCCACCTCGTCCGACTCCGACAGGAATTCCTGCATGATGTCGCTCTCGCCGATGACCCGGATGGAGCACACTGCGGGACACACGGAATGTCACCCGGAATGCCACCAGGACCTGGGAATGTCCCCTCCAGGGGCAGCCCAGCAACCCTCTCCCATCATCCCGACTCATCCTGAGGGGAATTCCTGCACCTGGGGCACCTCCTGTCCCCAGTGTCACCATTAACTCCATGTCCTGGTGTCCCTCATGGATCCAGACCCTCTCCAAGGTGACTGATTGTCCCCAGGGTCACCTCCTGTCCCCAGTGTCCCCATTAACCCCATGCTCTCCATGTCTTGGTGTCCCTCACGGATCCAGACCCTCTCCAAGGTGGATCCACCCCAAAATCCCACCCAACCACCCCAAACCTCCCAGAGCAAACCCACAAATGGACCAGGAACCCCCCCTGGGAATGCCAGTGAGGGGTTTTGGGATGAGCGGTTTTAGGGTGGGGGATTCTGGGATGAGGAGGGATTTTGGGGTGAGGAGGGATTTTGGGGTAAGGAGGGATTTTGGGGTGCGGGGTTGGTCTGAGGATGGATTTAGGGACAAGGAGGGATTTTGGTGTGCAGGATTGAGCTGAGGATGGATTTAGGGACAAGGAGGGATTTTGGTGTGCAGGATTGAGCTGAGGATGGATTTAGGGACGAGGAGGGATTTTGGTGTGTGGGATTGGGCTGAGGATGGATTTAGGGTCAAGGAGGGATTTTGAGTGGGATGATTAGGGACAGGAGGGATTCGGGTGCGGGTTGGTTAGGATGGATTTAGGGACAAGGAGGGATTTGCTGAGGATTGGGTGAGGTAGATTTAGGGCAGGAGGATTTGGGGTGCGGGGGTCTGAGGAGGGATTTATGGACAGGAGGGATTTGAGCTGAGGGATTTTGGGTGAGGATGGATTTAGGGACGAGAAGGGATTCTGGGGTGCGGGGTTGATCTGAGGATGGATTTAGGGACGAGAAGGAATTTCGGTGTGCGGCGTTGGTCTGAGGATGGATTCAGGGACGAGGAGGGATTTGGGAGCAGCGCACCCTTCTCCAGGTACTCCTCCAGGCCCCTCCTGCGGGCGTCCAGCTGCTGCTCGGACAGTGAGAACGGCCACTTGCCGGGCAGGCGCGGGAAGGTGAAGTTGGCGAATTCCCGCTTCAGGTTCTGGTGCAGGATGGCGAATTCCCGGTAGCGCTTGGAGCACAGCTGCCGCCCGGCCATGTAAACGTTGTACACCTGGGAGAGAGCCCCAAAATTCCCAGATGTTCCCCAGTGTTCCCCACAGCTCAGCCGTGCCCTCCTGGAGTGAGGGGTTTGGGAAAAAGGGAGGGAAATGTGCTGAGGTGGAGATGGAGGGTGTCCCTGCTGATCCTGCCTTTCCAGCCTCAGGAATCCCAAATTTGGGATTCAGGGTCATGGATACTTCCCACGAGACACTGAGAGGTCCCAAACCACCCATTTTCCACGCAAAGCCCAAAATCTTGGGATTTAGTTCCTGGCTCCTTCCCACGGAAGGCAGAGAGATCCCAAACTCCCCATGTTCCATCCACAGCCCCAGAACTCAGGATTCAGGATCATGGATGCTTCCCATGAGATACTGAGAGGTCCCAAACCACCCATTTTCCATCCAAAGTCCCAAATCTTGGGATTCTGGATCACAGCTACCGCCTCCAGGACACAGGCAGATCCCAAATCTTGGGATTCGGGGTCATGGATACTCCCTCCAACATGGAGAGAGATCCCAAACTCTCTGTGTTTCATCTAAAGCCCCAAATCCTGGAATTCAGGTTCATGGCTCCCTCCCTGAGAGCTCCCAAACTCCTCATGTTGCATCCAAAGTCCCAAATCTTGGGACTTTAGGCCAAATCCCACTCTGGGATTTCAGCATTCCTATATTCCAATATTCCAACAGCCCTGTATTCCTATGTTCAAAATTCCAATATTCCTATATCATAACAGTCCTGTATTCCTATACTTCAATATTCCTATAATTCAATATTCCTACACTTCAATATCCTGTTTCACTATTCCTAAATTTCAATACTCCAACAGCCCTGTTTCCCCAAACTCCTACATGCCTAAATTTCAGCATTCCTGTATTCCAATATTCCAACAGCCCTGTATTCCCCCATTTCAACATTCCTAAACCTCAGCATTCCTATATTCCAATGCATTCTAATATTCCAACAATCCTATATTACTCTGTTCAATATTCCAACATTCCTACATCCTATACCATAAATTCCCGACATCATGACATCCCACATCCCAACATTTCAATAATCCTACATTTCAACCCCGCTACTGAGCGCAAACCACCCCCTTAACCCCACAAACAAACCAAACCCCAAACCCACAGATTTCCCCCCCATTCCCAGGGGGGAACAAAAACCTCACCACGAACTTCTCCCCGCTCTGCTCCACGTGTTTGTAGGTGGGGATGGAGATGGGCACCGCCTGCTTCTCGCTGTAGTCGTAGAAGGGCGGCCCCAGCGGCTCCTCGGGCGGCTCCAGGCTCTCGGCCTCGTGCGGCGGCACCGACAGCACCGTCAGCACCAGCTCCTTCTCGCCGGCGCGGATCAGATCCACCACCTGCTTGTGCGTGGCTCCCTCCACGTTCACCCCGTTCCTAAAGGGAAAAAGATCCCAAATTCCCATGGATCAGATCCACACCCTGCTTGTGCCTGGCCCCCTCCACGTTCATCCCAATCCTAAAGGGAACTAGATCCCAAATTCCCATGGAATTCCCATGGAGCAGATCCACCACCTGCTTCTGCATGGCTCCCTCCATGTTCACCCCGTTCCTAAAGGGAAAAAGATCCCAAATTCCCATGGAGCAGATCCACCACCTGCTTGTGCGTGGACCCTGCTTCACCCGTGCGTGGACAAATTCCCAATCCCACGCGTCTCCACTCACCCCGTTCCTCAAGGGAAAAATATCCCAAATTCCCATTGAGTTCTCCACGTTCACCCCGTTCCTGAAAGGGAAAAAGATCCCAAATTCCCATGGAGCAGATCCACCACCTGCTTGTGCGTGCCTCCCTCCATGTTCATCCCAATCCTAATGGGAACATCCCAAATTCCCATGGAATTCCCATGGAGCAGATCCACCACCTGCTTGTGCGTGGCTCCCTCCATGTTCACCCCGTTCCTAAAGGGAAAAAGATCCCAAGTTCCCATGGATGTGCTGAAGACATTCCCAAGCCACCCCCAGAGAACATTCCTGACATTCCCAAGAACTCCACAGCCTGGTTCTGGTTTTCCCCAGAAAATATGGATCACACCTTGGGCAACCTGCTCAGGAAAGCTCATCCCAATCTGCTCCCAACTTCCTGGAATCCCACAGAAATGCTTTAGACCCAAGACATTCCCAAAGCCACATCTAGAACATTCCTGACATTCCCAAGAGCCCCATAGCCCAGACCTGGCTTTGCCCAAAAAGTCTGGATCAAACCTTGCTCAGGAAAACTCATCCCAGACAATCCCAAACCACTCAGAATCCCTCGGGAACACTGAAAACACAAAACATTCCCAAGCCACCTCAAACATTCCTGATATTCCCAAGAACCTCATGGCATGGGTCTGGATTTGCCTGGAAAATCTGGATCACACCAGCTCAGGAAAAGTCATCTCAACTAGCCCCAAACTTCCTGGAAACACTGGAAAATCCCACAAAAATACAGAAAATATTCCCAAGCCACCTCTAGAACATTCCTGACATTCCCAAGTGCTCCATGATCTGGATTTGGCTTTGTCCAGAAAACGTGGATCAAACCTGGCTTTGCCCAAAAAGTCTGGATCAAACCTTGCCCTGGAAAACTCATCCCAAGCAATCCCAAAAATTTCCAAGGCAGAGCTGGCTTCTCCCATCCCCTAAAATGGAAACTGAGCCCATGGATAGAGGGACAGTCCAACCTCCACAGGGAAAAGCCTTCGGCCTCATCCCTAAATGTTGGGAAGACGCCGATTCCGGAGGTTATTCCATCAAAACCTGACACCTTCCCAGTGCTGCACCTGTTCCAGAAGTTTCCCTGCAGCAGGAGTGAGTCTGGTGGGATCCAGGATACCCCACCCCACCTAAATCCAGCTGTTTTCCCACTCAGGGTTAGGGATAAATCCCTTTTTCCTCCATTCCATCCCTTCCCAAGCAGCTCCCAAGCACCGGTGATGATCGACATTCCGGGCGTTAATCAAGAGCTCAATCAGCTCCCATTGTCTGTGCCTGCAGATTCCAGAGCATTCCAGAGCTTGGGAAGACACAGGGAGGAGCTGGATGCTGGGTCCAGGAAGGGAGGGATGGAAAAAGGACCTGGAGCATCCAGGCAGCACCTGGAGCATCCGTTGGTGTCGGGTGAGGATGGGGAAGAGTGGATTTTTCATGGAAAACAGGAAAAATGGTGGCTGATCTCCAGGGTTTTCCGGGATAGGGATGAGCTGTGGAGTGCCAGAGCCACAGGTGAGTGCTCACATCCCAAATATCCCCCATAAATCCCAGCAGGAATCCCTCAGGAGCAGAACAACCTCCTCGCTCAGGCTCTTCCTCCCCAAAAATTCCCCTCCTCGGGGCCGGTCTGCTGGGAATTCCAGGAGGTGGGAAGGAAATCCTGCACGGAATGAACATCCCAAATCCACCCAGGCAGCTCCTCCCGGAGCTCCAGGGCCTGGATTTTGGGGAGTTCCCTCTGGAGGAACAGGGATGGCCGGGAGAGCGGATTTCCCGCCCCGATCCCGCTGCTCCCGTGAAAGGAAGGGAAATCAGAGCTATTTTGGGAGGCCCTGGTTGTTGTTTCCTCCTCCAGGAATTCCAGGAGTTGGGATTTTCACAGATCCGAGGAAAACGAGGTGGGGTTCATGCTGCCACAACAGGGATGGGACTCGGGAATTTTTGGGGTGGTTTCTGCAGCAAAAGGCAGGAATTGGATAATCTTGGAATATAGAAAAATAGGGATGCTGGAATTTGGGACATTGAGTTATGGGAATATTGGTGTATTGGAATATGGGGAAATAGGAATATAGCAGTGCTGGAATACTGGGATACTGAAATGTGAAATATTGGAATACTGAAACACAGGAATATTGAAATATTGGAAGGCAGGATTACTAAAAAACTGAAATATAGGAATATTAAAATATTGAAATACCGGAACACAGGAATATTAAATATTGGAATATTGAAATACTGGAACACAGGAATACTGAAATATTGGAACACAGGAATATTAAAATATTGGAATAGTGAAATATTGGAACACAGGAATACTGACATATGGAATATTAAAATATTGGTACACAGGAATACTGAAATATTGGAATATTGAAATATTGGAACACAGGAGTACTGAAATATTGGAATATTGAAATATTGGAACACAGGAGTACTGAAATATTGGAATATTGAAATATTGGGATGCAAGGCTATTGGAAAATTGGAATACTGGGATATTGAAATAGTGGAAAACAGGGCTATTAGGAAATTGAAATATTGGAATGTAGGAACACTGGATTATGGAAATATTGGGATACAGGAATACTGGAATATTGAAATATTGGGATCCATAAATACTGGAATATGGCAAGGGCCAACCTGGCAGCCCTACAGGACACAGGGACAAATTAAAGCCACTTCTCCCAGAAATAAATGGATAAACCAAGAGGAAATTCCCAATCCTTCCACTTCCCATAGGGATGCCAGGACTGGGACACCATAAGCAAATCCTGTTCATTAACCATCATTAACCCCAGGGCTTAATTATTTCACACACCACACCCCAATCCTCACCTGGCACCGGCCACTGAATCCCAAAATTCCAGCCCCAAGCTCCAAACCTCTCTCTCACGCCAAACCCAGCGTTTTAAATATTCCCCAGAACACTCAAAAAACGAGGGAAAATCTCATCCCAGTGCCCACAAAACCCTGGGAATGCTGCTCCCCCAGTTGGCACATCCAGGTGCAGAATTCCCCCCGCTCCCTGAGCTTCTCCTGCACGGAAAAATCAAAGACTCGGGAATTTGGGTCAGCTGGGACAGAGCCAAATCCCAGCTGGGATTTCTGCGGGAT
>NW_026108572.1:0-7275 GCF_022539315.1 Serinus canaria | reverse complement strand
CCCTCTTTTGGGGCTCCTCAGAATCCCAGCTACCAGTGGAGGTGCAACGTGGAACAAAAAGGCCACAGCACGGGCATGGGGTGGCACTGAGTTACTTTATTTGATGTTACACTCCCCAAGTCTTCGGTCCCAGGCAACAAACTGGGAGCAAACAACAGCTTATAAAGGGGGGCAAGGGAGGATACAATGGTCTCAATAAAGGTCTCAAGGGAGGATACAGTGTTCAACTACCCAGGAAAACTGGGGGTGGAACACAAGCAGGGAACACAAGGGAGGAAAACTACTTGGGATAGGAGGGGTTAACAGCTGGATGTGGGAGGAAGGGGTTTGAAACTTGGCAGGAAAGTAGCTAAGTAGCAACACATAAACCGACACCTGGCTCAATTCAATAACAAAGGCAGGTCTGTGTCCCTCTAAAACAGGGAGAAAAAACCCAAAAGGACTACCAAAGCACAAATCAAACAATAAACCTGCAAAATAAAAAAAAAAAAAACCACCTGCAACAAGGGCAATCTTCAACCACCCTTCTAGGACTTTTTGTTCTCCCTGGGTTCATAGACTCTAATGATGAAATTAGGATTATGGCTTGGAGTCCTTTTCCATCATGTACTGTACCTAAAGGGTCCCATATTGCTCAGTTAATTCCTTTCCCACACTATTCTCCATCCCCTGTAAAAGAATGCAAAACAAGGGTGGGAGGATTTGGCTCTACAGGAACCCCACAAATATTATGGGTCCAGGCAATTTCTGATAAACGCCCTACCTGCAAATGTACCATTTTGTTACAGGAGCAACAGATAACACTTAACTGGTATTTTAGATACTGGAGCTATTGTCACTGCAATTTCCCAGGGCTCCCCCCTTGTGCCCTTATGGAGGTACCCCAAGCCCTCACTGGGACTGGGGTGAGCAGCTGCAGTTATCAAAGAAGCCATCTCATTCAGGTGATGGGACCAGAGGGTCATACAGCTTCCTTCAAGCCATTTGTTTTACCTGTACCCATGGTGTTGTGGGGACTTTCTCAATGGGATTTCAAAATTCAGTCTGATTTTTGATGGGGGCCATTGTGGTGTGTGACACCCTAAAACTGACCTGGAAGTATCGGAGAAGGGAGACGCGGACACCAGGTGGTCAGTCAGCGTGACTCGTTTATTCAGCCATACAGTTATGATTAAATACACTCTATAATAGCCTCATACATATTGCAAAAGCCAAGCTCATTATTGGTTAGCTGCTAAATGTCAACTCCTCCCTAGTTGACGTTCCTGTGGTTAATCTTGCTTATCTTTGCGGTTAGCTAGCTATGTGCACATCCCTCTTCTCAAGGACACCCTGCCCTTGAGCCGGCCTTTGTCTTACATACTGTCCATCTTTAATAAATCCATCTGGCTGTGCCCTCTCTCTAACAGCCAGGTCTGAACTACACTCTCCACATGGAAGACTGATATATCTCTCTGGGTGGATCAATGGCCCCTGCCACTTCCTAAATTGCATGTACTCACTGAACTTGTCCAAGAACAACTCCAAAAGGGGCATTTAGTCGCCTACACAAGTCATTGGAATTCGCCTGTGTTTGTTATTAAAAAACAAACTGGCAAGTGGTGCTTGCTCCAAGACCCCCACAAAATTAATTCTGTAATGGAGGACTTGGGAGCCCTGCAGCCAGGTCTCCCATCTCCTGCCAAGATTGGCATTTGACAGTCATTGACCTAAAGGTCTGCTTTTTCAACATTCTTTTGCATCCTGATGATACTCCTAAATTTGCCTTTTCTGTTCAAAGTACCAATATGCAAGTACCCTTGCAAAGATATCACTGGGTTGTTTTGCTGCAGAGAATGAAAAATAGCCCTACTATTTGCCAGTGATTTGTTGCAAGGGTCCTAGCCCAATTCGTCAGAATATGATGCTGTGATGCTTTCCTATATTACTACATGGATGACATTCTAGTTGCAGAAAAAAAAACAAGAGGCTATGGAGGAAGCCCTAGCCCTTGTCATTACTGCTGTAACCCAGGTGGAACTCTGTGTTGTTCCTGAAGAAAGCCAGAGTCAATCACCTTGGAAATACCTTGGGTGGCATATTAAGACCCAGTCTGTTTCTCCTCAGTCTTTACAAATTCAAATCAGACTTTTTTTTTTTTTTTTTTTTTTTTTTTGTGCTGATGAATGTTTTGCCTGTTAAATAAACATTTTTTCCGGTTTTCTCCAAGGCTATATTTTCCCAAACCAGTTGTGGGAGGAGGGAGGTCAGTTGAATCCGCTTTCTAGAGGAACCCTTTTAACCCAGATTTGCCATAAACCAGGACACTGACACACATTTTCTCTGGATGGCTGGAAGATTTCCCATGCAGAATAAATAAATCTAGAGAAGTTACTAAAGTCCTTTTGCGTGAAATGATACCTCACTTTGAGATATCAGCTATGACATCTTGTGACAGTAGTGCACATTTCTGTGCCCAAATAGTCCAACAAGTCAGTAAGGCCCTAGGATAGACTGGCAGCTACATATCTTATCATCCACAGGCAGCAGACAAGTAGGGAAAATGAATCATTTAATCAAACAGCAATTAGCAAAGATCTGTCAAGAAACAAATTTGCATTGGAATCAGGTACTTCCACTTGCCCTACTCAGAATTAGTGTTAAACCACAGTTTAAGGAAGGCCTAAGCCCATTTGAAATGTTATATAAAAGGTCCTATCAGACTTAATACAGGGGAGAAGACATCAGCCAAACAGGAGAAGAATACCAGAGATGGTATATACTAACTCTGGAAAAACAAATGAACAAAATTAATAAAAGGGTTTTTGAAACCAGGGCTAGAGGTTTGGATCAAGCAATTAATTGCTTTAAACCTGGAGACTGGGTATTTGTTAAGGCTTTTTCAGGTCAATATCTGGAAAAGAAGTGGAATGGATCACACCAGGTGCTTCTGACAACCTTCATGCCAGTCAAGATCAAAGAAAAACCTGCCTGGATTCACTATTCATGAGTGAAGAAGGCATCCAAAGGAGCATGGACATCAGAGCCAGTAGGACCAATGATCTTCAAGTTCTCCTGATGCTGACTCAAGTCTTTACTTTAGACTGGCCATAGTCCCCACACTCACATCAGATATTCCAGTATGGCTGGGGAAAAATCTCTATAATTTTAATTTGGCCTCTGTGGTTATGCACAGAAATGAAACATTCTGGAAACATGATGGGAAGAGCAAAAAATGGGATAGTATTCTAATTGAATAATTGGGGAAGAAATAAAAATAAGGTGTAGAGGAATCAGTACATCCACCTGCGGAAAATAACTCCTTTAACTCAAATCACTGTAAGAGATTTTATAGAACACAATAAAAAACACAATAAAGGGAAGATACTTGGTCAACCTGTTTGTGCATCCGATCAATGCTGGCACAACTTTACCTTTGATAAACAGTTTCATTGTATGTCTTTGGGCTACAGTGGCATTGTGACACTGTGGGGCCCTATGGAACCAAGGGGCCAATGTGACATTGTGAGGTCTCATGGAACCATGGAGACCATTCTGAAACTCTGGGGACTTGTATAACCAAGGAGCAATGGTTTTCCTCTCCTTGGCACTGTCCTGTTCAGCCTCTCCCTGCCCCTGCCCCTGCCCCACCCCAGCAGAGTAGCAGAGTAGGGACTAGCCCTGCAGCAGTGTTGTCAGCTTATTGCAAAGCTCCCATACCTTCTTGGTGATTCCTCATAGGCAGCTCCTCACAGCACAGACTCCTTCACAACACAGTCAACAAACTCCAGCTCCCTTCTTAATCAGCTAACCCACTCTTTTATAGCATACATCCTCATTGGACACAGCTGTGCCCTGTTAAGGGCAGGCCTGTTCTTAATCTTTGGTAATTAGTACTGCTGCAACCTCCCAGGGGTGAGATTACCTTTTGCACTGTCTTTTTTTTTTTTTTTTTACATTCTATTCCTCCACACAGTAGGAACTGGAGGCATTGGAGGTCAGGGACTGTGACTGTGTCTGGAATGCTCAGGACATCCTCAGTTTGGGCAGTGCCTGCTGCCCAGTGCTGCAGCAGAGAGTTGGCCCCAGGGCTCCTCAGGGCAGCTCCTGCTGGCCCAAGGACAGGGCAGCAGGAGCTAGTGCTCCTTTGCACACCCATGGGCTCGTCCTCTTCTCTGTGGCCAGCTGCCCACAGAACCTTTCCCAGGGGAACATTGCTGCAGTGCCTGCCCTGCTCCCCACAGCCCCGAGCTGGGGGGACTGCTCTGCAGAGCACGGGAGCTGAGCTGCCCAGGGCCCTGGGCTGCCTCTGCTGGGCTCTGCTGCTCAAGGTGGGTGACAGCTAATGGTGCTCTCTGCACTGACCTCCTCCCACACAGGCTCTATGGGGCCATGGAGCGTGCTCAGAGGTGCCTGCCTTGTTCTAGGGCTGCCAGATGGGCTTGGGGCTGCTGTGGATTGTCCTGGGCAAGTTCCCTTAGGGTCAGATCAGTTACTGCTCAGACTCCTTTCCCTGTGCCTGCTGTGTACCCTGGGGCTGCAGAGCTCTTCTGGCTCACAGCAGACATTCAGTCCTTGATCTCTGGATGACTCAACCCTGGACAGGCCTGTGCCCAGTGAGCTCCACTCCCTGCTGATCCATGGTACACACTGTCCCTGCAGGTCCCCTGTGTTCTACTGGCAGCTCCCAAGGCCCTCCAGACAAACATTCCCTTGCCATCAGCCCTGGCACAAGCTGCAGGGCCCCAGGAAGGTTCAGCACAGACCATTCACCATGTGACGGGCACTGGCCTCCAACAACCAAAAGCTGACCCAGATCTTAGTCCCTTGAAGGTCACCCTGGGACCCTGATCTCATCCTACTGAGCCCTGGAAGAACAAGGAACACAAGGAGTCTCTTCAGAGTCTGTTCCTTGGGCCTGTTCCTGGGAGTGGCTCTGGACGAGAGAGAAGCCTTCCTGCCCTGCCCTCAGGAGATGCCCTTTGCTGATGGAACTGCTGCGGTGGAGCCTAGCTGTGTTCTAGCAGTGTCCCAGCAGTGCCTATGGCCTGTCCCTGCCTGTGTTCACAGCACGGACAAGGGCCATGACCAAGCTGTCAGAGCACTCTGGACTTACATTCAAAGCAGGGCTGGGAAGAAGGGAGTGGAGTGGGGAAGAGCCAGGGCAATTGTCCCTGGCCATGCTGCTGTGCTGGGAGTCTCTTCCCTCCATCTCTACACAAAATTGATTATTTTATTCAGGTGATCAAGGAACAATATTTTTCAAAGTTATTGAGATACAGAATAATGGCAGATATTTATGTGGAGATACTGTGAGTAATATCCTTTTCCGCGAAAACATTACAGTAGGAATATATTCAGACAATGCAAAAATGGGAAAAAAATAACAGAAAGGCTGAGATTGTAATGAGTGACAAAGGGTTAGGGCTACGATTAGGGCTAGGGACAGGGTAGTAAGACAGAGTAGAAATTTTCCAAGTTCCAGGGTAGAAATCTATTTTGATTTAGGTTAAATTTACATCTTTTAGTTAAGCCTTGAAATCTTAGCTGTTTAGTCTGACTGCCTGTTCTTGCAAAAGCCTAAGCTCAGAGAAACTGCTTCAGTGAAAGTCAGAGATAAGAGGGGGAGACAAGTCAACATGGCCTAGGAATTCTTTCTGATAACAAAAGAACTAGCACTAAATGTCACACAGAAGTCTGTAAAATGAATATGTATAAACCTATTGTAAAATTGTATGCATATGTATTTAGAGAGAGAGATAAAAAGAGACCTAGAGATCCCATGAGTACCCATGCCTTTTAAGGAGAGTAATCCCCGCATGCATCCAGCATTGCAATAAACATACCAGCTTTACAACTTTTACAAAGTTGTAGAGTTTTTGATTTTCTCCACAAAACAGTAGGGGTTTGGTTTAGGGTTCTGTAGAAGAGGCAGTTCATGGCTTCTGAAATCCACCACTTTCCTCATGAACTCCATGAGTTCCTGATTCCTCAGGTTGTAGATAAGGGGGCTCAGGGCTAGAAGCACCACTGAGTACAGAACTGACGCCAGCAAATCAAGGGATGGGGAGGAGATCAAGAGGGGCTTCAGACAGAACAATGTGCCAGTGCTGATAAACAGAAAGACCACAGCCAGGTGGGTGAGGCACATGGAAATGGCTTTGTGCCATCCTTGATCAGAGGGAATCCTCAGCATAGCCGTGAAGATTTGCACATAGGAGAAAAAAATAAACACAAAACAACCAAATGATAAACAGGAACTAATGACAAGAATCCCAATTTCCCTCAGGTGGGAATGTGAGCAGGAGAGTTTGAGGATGTGTAGGATTTTTCACAAGAACTGGCCCAGGACATTGCCTTGCACAGAGGCAGGGAAAATGTATTGGCCATGCGCAGCAGAGCATGGAGAAAGCCACTGGCCCAGGCAGCTGCTGCCATGTGGGCACAAGCTCTGCTGTCCAGGAGGGTCCCATAGTGCAGGGGTATGCAGATGGACACATAGCAGACATAGCACGTGATGGTCAGGAGATATAACTCTGCTGACATCAAGAAGAGAAAGAAAATTTCATGTGCAGCATATCTGTGTAGGAGATGTGCCTGGTGTCCCAGAGGGAATTGTGCATGGCTTTGGGGACAGTGGTGCAGATGGAGCCCAGGTTGCTGAGGGCCAGGTTGAGCAGGAAGAAGAACATGGGTGTGTGCAAGTGGTGGCTGCAGGCTATGGCGCTGATGATGAGGCCGTGTCCCAGGAGGGCAGCCAGGGAGATGCTCAGGAAGAGGTGGAAGTGCAGGAGCTGCAGCTGCTGAGTGTCTGCCAGTGCCAGCAGGAGGAGGTGCCTGATGGAGCTGCTATTGGACATTTGCTGTGTCTGGCCATGGGGAGCTGTTTGTGGAGAAAAAAGAATGGCAGGTTAGGGAAAACTTCCCTCAGGAAATCAAAACCTTTTTTGTCAGACCCTTCTCCTGTAACACGGGGACACACTTTTGATTTTCTAACAGATTTTCCTTCATGTCCAAGACACCTGTTTGGTGCTGGCTGAGTGGGACTTCAAGTTCAGGGCAACTATACACAGAGTTTTTAGAATTCAGCTTTGCTCTGCTGAACTGGGAAGGGGACAGGGACCTGTCCTTGTGCTCCACTCTGAAACCCCAGCTAACACAGAAGGCCTTGTCAGCATCTGCACTCCCAGTGTAAATAACAGGAATGGCAAAGGCTCTTTTAAGTGTACTAGAGTTTTTACAGCTCCTCTTCCCTTTCTCCTGCTGACTATTTTTGGATGTCAGAAGCTCTCAACA
>NW_026108571.1:0-5000 GCF_022539315.1 Serinus canaria | reverse complement strand
CTCCTGAATTTGAGATAAAGGGGTGGTGTGTGTCTGTCTGTCTGTGTTTGTGGGCATATCAATGTTTTTGCTGTAACAAGCACAGCCTTTTGCAAGGCAGTAAAGTGAGTGTCAGTAGAAACAATGCTTGAATTAGATCGTGCGGGAAGAGCACTAGAAAATACTGAGATTTTGTAAAGCAGAGTTTAGATAGAGGAGAGACGAATGAGTTTATGAGACTTCAGCTGGTAACATAGTAAGTTTGAACTGTAGAGGTTAAATTTTAAATGCCAAAGTGATAAACAGAATAGCCTGCAGGCAATTTTGGGGAGCTTTAGTGCATTGAGAAGCTGGCACCTCTTGTGCAATGCAGAGTTGGTGTGCCTTAAGGCACAGATTTCTGTGCCCTAAGTGTAAATGGAAGGTTCCTGATCAAGCCAATTCAGAACCTGAGACCTTGGGGCTTGCGTGTGGAGGATCACATCTAGTGCCTGCCACCTGGAGGTCTGTGTGTGGGGAAAAACTGAGAAAAGACACAGTGAGTCTGGGGTGGAAACAAGATAGTATAAGGAGAAGGGGATAATGAGAACTAACCAGAGCCAAGAGATTCCTGAACTAGCCCCTTTGGGAGGGGCTCACTGGAAGAAAGCTCCCAGTAGGGGCGGCTCAGAAAATAAAATGATTTTTAATACCTTTTTGCAGTTAATGCTGTTTCAAAATAGGAAGGTAAATGAAATAAAGTCCCGTATGTTGATGTGGATTTTTGTTTTAAGAATTCTCTCGGAATGGCAGAGGAACTGTGGGTTCAGAGCTCCCTCTGACCTACTGGTGTTAGGCCTTGAAAAGGAAAAACAGAGCAAAGAGAAGGGAAATAAAACATGCTGTTCAGCATGCAGCATAAGATAGCAATGTATCAGTCAGAGAAAGTTTATCATAGTGAAATGCAAAGCGATTACAACTCGCAAAATGAGTACATAGAATTTGTTTAAGGCTCCTCCTAAGGTAAGAGAAGATAAGGAGGACCTCCCCAAAAGGGAAGAGGACTCAAGCTCCAAAGGTTCACCCATTCGCACTCATGCTCCTCCTGGCAGTCCAATTTCATCCAGAACTAGGAGGTAACAGACCCCTCTGCGAGAGGCAGTGGGACCAGAAGAATAGAAAACGGTGGAATTTGAGTTGATACAGGAGCCATATATTCAGTTTTAAATAAAGCTTTAGTACCTGTGGAGAATGATTATGTTGTAGTGTGGGGAACAACTGGCCAGTCTGAGAAGGCATACTTTTGCAAACCTTTAAAGTAACATGTGTACTTAGAAGCTTTTGCATATGCCCAATTCGCTAAACATTCTCAAATGTTACTCTGGAAGCAAATGATATAAAGGTGTTAGGCTTAACATTACCAGCTGTAGCCTCTCTCCCGCGGCCGCTGGGGCTGTACGGTGCCCGGCTGGGTGCCCCCGGCCCGGCCGAAGATGCCACGCCAAGTGCCACTCCCGGATTCCCTCGGGAACCCTGGGCAGGGGTTACCGTCTGCGGCGTGGGTGGCACAGGCGGATCTCGGCTACAAGGTACCAAAGCAAAGGAAGGAGGAGGGACACCCCTATAGGTACCAAGGATCTTTTAATCTTCTTCCCCGGCTCTGCTAGGGACGGGTGCCAAAGGCAGGGTCCGGGGGGACGCTGATAAAGGGAGTGGGTGTGATAGGAGGAGACACAAAGCTTACCAATAGCAAGGACCCAGGGAGGAGCGTGGGTTACAGCTGAGCCACTGAGGATCACACAGGGGAGGGGAAAAACCCCAGGGGCAAATCATACATCAAATTAGGGAATGACTGACAGAGAGAATTCTCGAGATAAGGGGGGTGGTTACCATGACAGGCACGGGAGGGGGGGGCAGCTCCAATAGGGAGAACCCATTGTGAAGGAAGTTCATGGCAGGAACCGAGGACTGAACCATTATTGAGTTAGAAAAGTAAAAACCGATTCTAAAAACACACAATGCCACAACCAGCCATTGAAATTAAGAAAGAAATTAGAAAAGAGATATTAGAACAAGTCTTTTGGGGGTATGGGCCTCTGCTATACCGGGAGGGTGAAGAATGCACCCCCATAGCAGTCAAGCTTAAGGAAGGAACAAAACCAGTGAGAATTAAGCAGTACCCCCAGAAAAGAAGATAGGGAAGAAATCAGCCAAATAACTGGGGGTACTGCTAACCTGGTTTACTGTTTCAGACCTGAAAGATACCTTCTTTTGCCTCCCTATCCATGAAGCCAGCCGGAAAAGTTTTGCATTCGAATGAGAAAACCCTGAAAGCAGTGCAAAACCCAGTTCACATAGTCCATGTGCCTTAAGGCTTCAAAATTCCCCCACTCTGTTTGGGGAACAACTTGCAAAAGATCTGGAGTCCTGGGAAGCTCCACAAGAAAAAGGGAGGCTGCTGCAGTTTCTGGATGAGCCACTCGGACAAGGGAAGCATGTGTGGCCCAGATGGTAAGCCTTTTGAATTTCCTAGGACTGCAAGGATACAGAGTGTCAAAGAAAAACAGGGAATTGCCTTGGGAATACTGGCTCAGGACTTAGGTCCATACTGAAGGGCAGTTGCTTACTTCTCCAAGCAACTAGATGCAACAGCCAAAGGATGGCCAGGTTGCCTCAGAGCTGTAACAGCAGTCATGCTGAATATTCAGGAGGCACAAAGGTTTACCCTGGGACAAAAATGACTGTGCTCACGTCCCACACAGTGTCCACAGTACTGGCAGTAAAAGGCAGCCACTGGCTCTCACCACAGAGGTTCCTGAAATACCAGGCCATCATGGTAGAGCAAGATGATGTAGAGATAGTGGTGACTAATATTGCCAACCCAGCTTCCTTTCCCAGTGGAAATCAAGGGGCAGCAGTGCACCACGATTGCCTGGAGACCATTGAAGCTACCTACTCCAGCCGCCCAGACTTAAAGGACACTCCTTTGGACGATGCACAGACCTGGTTCACTGACGGGAGGAGCCACGTTGCCAATGGAAAGCGACATGCTGGGTATGCAGTGACCACCTGCAGAGAGGTAACAGAATCCGGACCCTTACCAACAGGTACCTCTGCACAGAAGGCCGAGATAATTGCCCTGACCCGTGCCTTAGAAATGGCAAAAGGAAAGAGGATAAACATCTACACAGACTCGAGGTGTGCATTTGGAGTCGTGCATGCACATGGAGCCACCTGAAAAGAGAGGGGACTTCTGACCTCAGAGGGAAAGAACATCAAACATGCACAAGAGATAATCCAGCTGTTGGAAGCAGTTCAGCTGCCTGAAAAGGTGGCAATTATGCATATCAAGGCGCACCAAAGAGTGAGCTCAGAATTAGAAGAAAGGAAATGAGCTGGTGGATAGAGAGGCAAAGGAAGCAGCAAAAGGTGAGGTAACTATTGAAGGAGCCCTAATTCCAGATGGACAAATTTCCCTTGAAGGTAAGCCAGAATATAGTAAGAGAGATAGAAAATTAATTGAAGATCAAAAAGGGACATATAACCAAGAAGGGTGGGCTACCATTGAAAAGAAACTGGTAATCCCTTCCCATTTATTGTGGTCACTAGTAAGGGAAGAGCACCAGAAAGCACACTGGGGAATAGATGCCCTATACACCTACTTGATTGAAAGAATAGTTGCTAGGAATTTATATGCCACTATTACTCAGGTGACCAACAGTGTGATCTTTGCCTCAAGACTAACCCCAAAAATGCTCCCAAACCGTAACTCGGTCAGATTGGGAGAGGCCATGGGCCTGGACAGCAGTGGCAAATTGACTTTTCAGAACTCCCAAGGAAAGGGGGGTATTGGTATTTATTGGTATTGACAGATACATTTTCAGGGTGGCCAGAAGCATTCCCCACCAGAACTGTCAAAGCCCAAGAGGTGCACTATTGCAAATCCGAATTAAACCTCGGGCTAAAGAAAAGCTGAGTCCTTTTGAAATGCTTTATGGAAGACCATATGGAATACAAAAGGGAATGTCCACCCACACTGGGGAGGTAACACTAGCTACCTACATGGTAGCTTTAAGCAAACAGCTCAGAAAAATTGAGAAACACGTGGCTGGAGCTCGGAGCAGGGAGCTAGATGAGCCAGTACGTAACATACAACCTGGAGATTATGTATATGTTAGGTGTCTTACAGAGAAAACTTTGGAACCACAGTGGGAGGGACTGTTCCAGGTGCTTCTCACCACCTTCACTGCAATCAAGATCAAGGAGCAGAATGCCTAGGTCCATCACTCTCAAGTGAAGAAGGCCCAAGAAGCCCCTTGGAGAGTGACATCAAGAGACAATGAACTGAGACTAAAGCTTACACGGGCAAAAATGGGTGTATTGCAGTCGGGAGTGGTTCATACTTTCACTTGCAGAATTGTTTTGTATATATTTATAACTGATCTTGCTAATTTGGAATTGAATACTACAACGAGTAGCTATGTTAACATCCCTATCAAATGTACATGGCAAAGCCTTGAGAGACACCTATTGTCGTAGGGGTCTGCAGTAAGTAAAAGAATTTACTTATTTTCTAGGAAAGGGGGGAATGAGACAGAGTAGAAATTTTCCAGGTTCCAGGGTAGAAGTCCTTTTGATTTAGGTTAAATGTACATCTTTTAGTTAAGCCTTGGAATCTTAGCTGTTTAGTCTGAACTCAGAACATTGCACCAGTGAAGGGCAGAGATAAGGTGGGGGAGACGGGTCAACTTGTCCTAGGAATTTTTTTTTCTAATAACAAAAGAACTAGTGCTAAATGTCACGCGAAGTGTGTAAAATGAATATGTATGAACCTGTTGTGAAATTGTATGCATATGTATTTGGGGGATGTTGTGGTGTGTGTTCAGTTCCCAACTGAGTTATCTTCCCTGTTTTGTATTGTTTTGTGATGCTTTCCCCCAGTTACACCCCTATACCCAGTTCGATGGTTCAGTCCTGGTTCCCCTTTCCTGAATGGTATCCTCGCCTGATCTGGCTTCAGTGTCGCCATCGCACTGGTCTAC
>NW_026108570.1:0-7316 GCF_022539315.1 Serinus canaria | reverse complement strand
CAGGCTAAGCCATAAACAATCAAGAAGGGCTCGCATTTTTGAAAGGCACATCGAGATGGCTTACCCTTATGAATGTAGCTCACTATACAAATATCTTGGCAAGAGCTTGTAATGTCTTTCCCTTCAAAACTCCAACAAGCTTAAAATCAACAGCTTTCATATCTACGACGCACAAACCTGCCTCCCAATCAAGCTAGTATGCCTTGGATATCACTGTGACATTCACTTGTACCAGTCACGCTGCTTAGAGGTTGGGTGCTGCTGCCTGGTGGTATATGCTGGGCTGCCACCAGGTGTATATCCCAAGATCATCCAGCAAAAAATGTTAGTTTTTGGATAGGCTTCATAGTGGTGGAATAATTGTTTGTGTGGCAGTATTATTATGTTTTAAATCTACACTAAATTGTGATGTGTCATAAAGTATATTGGGAGAGTTTAAAAAACTATGTAGAATGACTCCACCAGGACGCCACCCAACCTCGTAAGCAGTGTGTACCCAAGTGAATTCACATCCCAGTAAATACACATCTTTTCAAGGCAAACAGTGTTCCTGGAGGAAGCACTTGGTTCGTCTTGTACAGAGATTGAACTCCTCTCGTGCCAGTTCATCGAACTGTCCAACAAGCAGTTTCTGTACTGGATCTTTTTGGTACATTCCAATTTTTCAAGACAAAATCATTCTGCACATTTGGTATACGTTACTACAAAAGATTCTAGAACGAGCAAAGAAGAGGCTCATTACCAGACAGACATCTGCCAGGTTCAGAATAGTAGAATAGGCTGTGTCTGCTGCAAACATTTTGATCAGTTTCATAGTATGGAAAGGCATAGAACCAGAAATTCCATATCTGTGCATGACAGAAAATGCGCTTTTAACAAGGTCTTTAGCCAAAGACATTTGGTTCCATCAACAACTCATAAAAGGGGGCCTACTATGCTGAAAGTTAGAATAGCTGTAGGGAGTAGGTGAACTCTCAGTGCCGTGAAGGAGTCAAGAATTAATACTTCCTTTGTGAGTAGGAAGTTGCAAGGGAAGAAGCCGGGAGAGCATCTGCCCAGCCTCTGCAGAGATGGAGGACAAAAAATGAATCAAGCTGCGGAGACTCGATAACTACTTTTGCTTTCATCAACATTAATTGGTGTGTTTCAAATTGTTCTCCTGCATGAGAACATCCCGAGATTATTGGTTAAATCGAATGGTCCTGCCTACTGTTGTGAATGGCCGCACTTCAGATCCCGGGGTAAACTTCGTAGATTGATGAAAATTACGTGTGTCATACACCTCTTACTGGACAGCCTTTATCTAACTACATAAGTTGCAGTGAAAGAAAATGTTTCACTCTAACACACGATGAAATTATAAATCATGAGTTCTTTGAATGTTTACTGCATAATGTTTTAAATCCTTTCTTGAGTCAATACAACATAGCTAATAGGTCAATAACTACACGGGAGCAACCTTGAAGCTTGAATAAAAAAAAAGAAGACATAATAATCAAAAAGTTAATCAGAGCTTAATTGTTTGCCCGCCCTGCTCACCTCGGTCCCGGCTCCCTCTGTGCGTCGGCGCGTCACCAGAAACCGTTGGATGTGTGCTCAAACTGTCACCCATTTCAAGTCGAAAGGAGATCCTAACCACTTTATCAGATGAGGGCAAGCTCGTAAACTGCACTCCTTTGGAGTGAGGCGCTTGTGGAGAGAAATCTTGAGGCACTCTGGAAGAAAGTGCATTTCAAATGTAGAGTGCCAAAATTCCATTGGACAACCTAGTCGAGAATAGGAGAAAATTTGCAGCTTGATTGCCAAAAACGTTCCCTTGAAAGCGCTCGTTCTGAGACTATAGAGAAGAAACCTCTGAGATGCACTGCGCTGTCATGCACCCTCCCTCTCCAGAGATTTTAGATTCTCCAGTAAGAACCGTTCCTGACTTCCCTAGAAACGTCAAAAAACTGCATCATCCAAGAGTAACTTTAGTTTAAACAAAGATAATTCACATCATTCCAGTTCTTCTCTTTCAAAGAAACAAATTTTATATCGTGCTAATTAGGTTAAAATGGCGTCTTGTTTCCCTCATACTAAATTGTAGATTTAATTTCGGCTGTCATTCCACAAACAGAAAACATCAGAATATGAATACTCCATTTACTCTTAATTTCTGTGTGGAAGTGGGTATGTTTGAAGATGGGACAGAGCGAACGAAGGAGCTTTTTGTATTAAGGTAGTAAAGCAATAACATGGGCAGGAAATGGATCTGATGTCATTCTGATTGATGTTCGCTTTCGTCAGTCTAAAACGAAAATACTGAGATACATGCACAAAAAAAAAACAAAATCTGTCCAACAGAGTTAGGTAGATCACGACACTCCCTAAAGTTATAGGAAAAGAGGGAGCTTCTGCCGCTGAAATTTTTGCAGATTTGCCCTTTTTCAATACAGTCATGTTCGCAAATTTTGCAATGCATCAGTAATCTTTTTTTTTTTTTTTTTTTCCCTGCGTCTTCATTTAAGCTTTCAATTTCTTAAAGTCAAATGTATATTATTCTGTAAGGTCCACACTTGGGTGCAGTTGACAAACTAGAGAATAGTTCTTCCCTCCCCTTACCTGTAACTGCAGCAATTGCCGTAACATGATGCCAAATGAAAACACACTCCAAATCAAATTTCCCTTATTGCGGCTAATTGGGTTTCCCAATGGCGCTTTTTATATTTCTGCCTGTCTTCATCCATTGAGGACTGCAGCTAAGGCTGATGTCAGATGAGGAGACAATGAGTAGAGATGATGGAGATGAACTGATGATGATAATTTGCAAGAGTATAAATGCTTTCCTTTTCTTCCACAAAATGGCATGTTCAGTTCAGACCCGTTCAAAACGATGTGAAGCGAAGACAAGCCCAATGGTGCTCATAACCAGAATTTTCAAAATTTCATTACACTACACAAACCAATAGGCAGGGCTAATTGATTAGTGCCTATTTATTTAATCTCTTGCTCCGGACATTCATACAAATATGGCAGTGCATGAATCAATTCCCAGCTTTCTTTCTCACATATCCTAGGTTAGAGCATCTTGACTTCGACGGGTACAAGCAGGAAATGGGAGAGCATTTCTAGCTTTAACTCCTGTGGTATTATTTCTTGGTGCTTTTAAGGCAAGTGGTTCTGGAAAGGTTTTCTGAACCACATATTATCAAGCTATTGCTCTCTCTGACTCAGTGATGTCTCATATAAAATGAAGTATCCCCAAGATGTGGATATCCTATCCATAAATTTTCCCAGCCTTCACACTGTCCACCTCCCACCTCATATGGTTCTTGCCTGAGCTCAGGTTCATTCTCTTTCTGACTGATTATTAATTTCTCCTGGGGCTATAGATATTCTGACAATAATGCAAGAAGTGTCGTGGTTTGAAAGGAAATGAAGTTTTTTGTGATGGTGTGGGCAATCCAATCATGTTCAGATTTAATATTGGCACCTGGTTTGTCCACTGAGGGCAGGATACGCCTCTGAGAACACAGGGGTTAAAAGCTGTGATCTCCCAGGGGAACTTCCTCTTGGAGTCCCGCTGGAGAGTGAGTAGACCCCCCCCTGCCCAGATCCTTGGCTGGGCAGGGGGGAGGGGAGCCATGTGGCCGGAGAGAGAGGTAGGCCAGGCCTGGGCCCAAGGGTGGAGGAGAACATTGCAAGGGCTTCGGGCAGCCATCCTCCATTCCCCCCCCCCCCCGCCCGAGAGGGAGAGAGGAGACAGAGCCGGTGCCTGTGGTGTCTGTGATAATGGCCCGGCGTGAAGGAGAAGGGGGGGTGCCCAGCATGGCAGACAGGCGTGGGAGTTGACGAAGTAACCGGCAGAGAGAGAGAGCTCGGGACTTTTAACCCCTCTGAGGAAGATGAGAACCTTGCAAAGCTGAGTCCTCCTGAAGTTGATGAGATTGAGAAGCTGTTGAATTGAGAAGATGTTAAGAAAATTCTAGGTGGGAGGAGATGATGGAGTGGCTTTGGGCTGGACTTTTCTTGTGTAGCCACGGCAGAACCACGGGTGTTTCTGTGCCACAGAGACTGCGTTCTAGGGGGAGGCGATGGCTCAGAGCCAAGAGAGTGCAGTGATGTGGAGGAGTGAACAGAGACGACGGGTGAGGAGGTGTGGTGGTGCCCTCCACTTCGAAGAAGAGAAGAAGAAGAAGACGATCTCTGTTCAAGAGACCCCTCGGCCCCAGGGGGTGAAATTTGGGGGGGACAAGTGTCCCAGAAGGAGAAGGACTGTGCTCCCTTTGGAACTGGTCAAAGTATCCTTAAAATGAAAAACCCCAGAAGCAGCTCTGATCCATGTGCAGTGGTGAGAGCACTGGACATGGAAGGCGTGTGGCGCAAGAGGGACTTCTCTCTCCTCGAGAGACTGAGAATCGATTGTCTGAAGGGTGGCAATGAAATTGGAAATTGGGTGGTGGGGGGAGGAGAGAATTTTGGAAGTTTTCATCTATGTTCTATTGTGTTTTGTGTGTCTTCCTTTGTAGTTTGTAGGTTAATAAATGCTTTTTTTTTTCTTTTCTTTTAACCTTAAGTGGAGCCTGCTTTGCTCTGTCTCTGATCATATCTCACAGTAGGTGCCAGGGAAGTAGGTGTTCTCGTGGGGGCACTGGTATTGTGCCAGGCTTAAACCATGACATTTTTGGTTCCCTGACCGGGAAATCGATTTTTGGATGAGTGATAAGGTGAACTGTGAGATGTGATCAGAGAATAAGAGCAAAGCATGTATGTATTAGGTTAAGATGATAGATTAATAGAGGTTTTACTTGTTTCAGTAGAGTTTGTCTATTGTAATTTGGATGATAATTTTAGAAATGTGTTCTCAGAGGCGAAGGGTGGAATGTCGTGGTTTGAAAGGAAATGAAGTTTTTTTGTGATGGTGTGGCAATCCAATCAGTGTTCAGATTTAATATTGGCACCTGGTTTGTCCACTGAGGGCAGGATACGCCTCTGAGAACACAGGGGTTAAAAGCTGTGATCTCCCAGGGGAACTTCCTCTTGGAGTCCCGCTGGAGAGTGAGCAGACCCCCCCCCTGCCCAGATCTGGCTGGGCAGGGGGGGAGGGGAGCCATGTGGCCGGAGAGAGAGGTAGGCCAGGCCTGGGCCCAAGGGTGGAGGAGAACATTGCAAGGGCTTCGGGCAGCCATCCTCCATTCCCCCCCCCCCCCCGCCCGGAGAGGGAGAGAGAGAGACAGAGCCGGTGCCTGTGGTGCTGTGATAATGGCCCGGCGTGAAGGAGAAGGGGGGGGTGCCCAGCAGGGCAGACAGGCGTGGGAGTTGACGAAGTAAACCGGCAGAGAGAGAGAGCTCGGGACTTTTAACCCCTCTGAGGAAGATGAGAACCTTGCAAAAGCTGAGTCCTCCTGAAGTTGATGAGATTGAGAAGCTGTTGAAATTGAGAAGATGTTAAGAAAATTCTAGGTGGGAGGAGATGATGGAGTGGCTTTGGGCTGGACTTTTCTTGTGTAGCCACGGCAGAACCACTGGTGTTTCTGTGCCACAGAGACTGCGTTCTAGGGGGAGGCGATGGCTCAGAGCCAAGAGAGTGCAGTGATGTGGAGGAGTGAACAGAGACGACGGGTGAGGAGGGTGTGGTGGTGCCCTCCACTTCGAAGAAGAAGAAGAAGAAGACGATCTCTGTTCAAGAGACCCCTCGGCCCCAGGGGGTGAAATTTGGGGGGGACAAGTGTCCCAGAAGGAGAAGGACTGTGCTCCCTTTGGAACTGGTCAAAGTATCCTTAAAATGAAAAACCCCAGAAGCAGCTCTGATCCATGTGCAGTGGTGAGAGCACTGACATGGAAGGCGTGTGGCGCAAGAGGGACTTCTCTCTCTCCTCGAGGACTGAGAATCGATTGTCTGAAGGGTGGCAATGAAATTGGAAATTTGGTGGGGGGAGAGGAAGAATTTTGGAAGGTTTTCATCTTATTGTCTATTGTGTTTTGTGTGTCTTCCTTTGTAGTTGTAGGTTAATAATGCCTTTTTTTTTTTTCCTTTTAACCTTAAGTTGGAGCCTGCTTTGCTCTGTCTCTGATCATACTCTCACAGTAGGTGCCAGGGAAGTAGGTGTTCTCGTGGGGGCACTGGTATTGTGCCAGGCTTAACCATGACATTTTTGGTTCCCTGACCGGAAACGATTTTTGGATGAGTGATAAGGTGAACTGTGAGATGTGATCAAGAAGAATAAGAGCACAGCATGTAATGTATTAGGTTAAGATGATAGATTAATAGAGGTTTTATTGTTTAAGTAGAGTTTGTCTATTGTAATTTGGATGAATATTTTAGAAAATGTGTTCTCAGAGGCGAAGGGTGGAATGTCGTGGTTTGAAAGGAATGAAGTTTTTTGTGATGGTGTGGGCAATCCATCAGTGTTCAGATTTAATATTGGCACCTGGTTTGTCCACTGAGGGCAGGATACGCCTCTGAGAACACAGGGGTTAAAAGCTGTGATCTCCCAGGGGAACTTCCTCTTGGAGTCCCGCTGGAGAGTGAGCAGACCCCCCCCTGCCCAGATCTGGCTGGGCAGGGGGGGAGGGGAGCCATGTGGCCGGAGAGAGAGGTAGGCCAGGCCTGGGCCCAAGGGTGGAGGAGAACATTGCAAGGGCTTCGGGCAGCCATCCTCCATTCCCCCCCCCCCCCCCCCGGAGAGGGAGAGAGAGAGACAGAGCCGGTGCCTGTGGTGTCTGTGATAATGGCCCGGCGTGAAGGAGAAGGGGGGGTGCCCAGCAGGGCAGACAGGCGTGGGAGTTGACGAAGTAAACCGGCAGAGAGAGAGAGCTCGGGACTTTTAACCCCTCTGAGGAAGATGAGAACCTGCAAAAGCTGAGTCCTCCTGAAGTTGATGAGATTGAGAAGCTGTTGAAATTGAGAAGATGTTAAGAAAATTCTAGGTGGGAGGAGATGATGGAGTGGCTTTGGGCTGGACTTTTCTTGTGTAGCCACGGCAGAACCACTGGTGTTTCTGTGCCACAGAGACTGCGTTCTAGGGGAGGCGATGGCTCAGAGCCAAGAGAGTGCAGTGATGTGGAGGAGTGAACAGAGACGACGGGTGAGGAGGGTGTGGTGGTGCCCTCCACTTCGAAGAAGAGAAGAAGAAGAAGACGATCTCTGTTCAAGAGACCCCTCGGCCCCAGGGGGTGAAATTTGGGGGGACAAGTGTCCCAGAAGGAGAAGGACTGTGCTCCCTTTGGAACTGGTCAAAGTATCCTTAAAATGAAAAACCCCAGAAGCAGCTCTGATCCATGTGCAGTGGTGAGAGCACTGGACATGGAAGGCGTGTGGCGCAAGAGGGACTTCT
>NW_026108569.1:0-7353 GCF_022539315.1 Serinus canaria | reverse complement strand
GAGCAATGGTACTGGGAGCACCGAGACTGGGAGCACTGGGAGCACCGGGACTGGGAATACTGGGAGCACCGGGACTGGGAGCACTGGGAGCACTGGGAGCACCGAGGATACCGGTACTGGGAGCACTGGGAACACCGGGACTGGGAATACTGGGAGCACTGGGACAGAGCACTGGGAGCGCTGGGAGCACTGGGAGCACTGGGAGCACCGAGGACACCGGTACTGGGAGCACTGGGAGCACCGAGGATACCGGTACTGGGAGTACTGGGAGCACCGGTACTGGGAATACTGGGAGCAATGGTACTGGGAGCACTGGGAGCACCGGTACTGGGAATACTGGGAGCACCGGGACTGGGAGCACTGGGAGCACCGAGGATACCGGTACTGGGAGCACTGGGAGCACTGGGAGCACCGGGACTGGGAATACTGGGAGCACTGGGACAGAGCACTGGGAGCACTGGGAGCACTGAGGATACCGGTACTGGGAGCACTGGGAGCACCGGGACTGGGAATACTGGGAGTGCTGGGACTGGGAGCACTGGGAGCACCGAGGACACCGGTACTGGGAGCACTGGGAGCACTGGGAGCACCGGGACTGGGAGCACTGGGACAGTGCACTGGGAGCACTGGGAGCACCGGGACTGGGAGCACCGGTACTGGGAATACTGGGAGCACTGAGGACACCAGTACTTGGAGCACTGGGAGCACCGGGACTGGGAGCACTGGGAGCACCGGTACTGGGAGCACTGGGGACACTGGTACTGGGAGCACTGGGAATACTGGGAATACTGGGATGGAGCACTGAGAGCGCTGGGAGCACTGGGAGCACCGGGACTGGGAGCACTGGGAGCACCGGGACTGGGAGCACTGGGAGCACCGGGACTGGGAGCACTGGGAGCGCTGGGAGCACTGGGACTGGGAGCACCGGGACTGGGAGCACTGGGAGCGCTGGGACGGAGTGCTGGGAGCACTGGGATGAAGCTCTTGGAGCACTGGAACAGAGCACTGGGAATACTGGGACGGAGCACTGGGAATACTGGGAATACCGGGACGGAGCACTGGGAGTGCTGGGAGCACTGGGACTGAGTGCTGGGAGTACTGGGAATACTGAGACGGAGCACTAGGAATACTGGGAATACTGAGACGGAGCACTGGGAGTGCTGGGAGCACTGGGAGCACTGGGATAGAGTGCTGGGAGTACTGGGAATACTGGGATGGAGTACTGGGAGCATTGGGAATACTGAGACGGATCACTGGGAGCACTGGGAGCACCGGGACTGGGAGCACTGGGAGCGCTGGGGACACCGGGGACACCGGGACTGGGAGCACTGGGAATACTGGGACGGAGCACTGGGAGCGCTGGGAATACTGGGAGCACTGGGACACCGGTACTGGGAGCACTGGGAGCATCAGCAGCACTGGGACACCGGCAACTGGGAGCACTGGGAATACTGGGACGGAGTGCTGGGAGTACTGGGAATACTGGGAGCACTGGGACGGAGCACTGGGAGCACGGGGACACCGGTACTGGGACGGAGCACTGGGAGCACTGAGATGGAGCACTGGGAGCACTGGGAACACTGGGACGGAGCTCTGGGAGCACTGGGAACACTGGGACGGAGCACTGGGAAGGAGCACTGGGACGGAGCACTGGGACGGAGCACTGGGAATACTGAGACAGAGCACTGGGATGTCCAGCCCCACGCCACGCCAGGAGAACCGGGGACACTGGGAACACCGGGGACACCAGTACCGGAGGACTGGGAGCACTGGGAGCAGCGGGGACACCAGTACCGGAGGACTGGGAGCACTGGGAACACCGGGGACACCAGTACCGGAGCACTGGGAGCACTGGGAGCAGCGGGGACACCAGCACCGGAGCACTGGGAGCACCAGGGACACCAGTACCAGAGCACTGGGAGCACTGGGAGCACCGGGGACACCAGTACCAGAGGACTGGGAGCACTGGGAGCACTGGGATGTCCAGCCCCACACCACCAGCAGCACTGGCCGGACCAGCCCCACGCCAGGACACAACTGGGGACACTGGGGACAAGGAGCCACGTCCAGCCACGTGCCACGCTGGTGACACCCGAGGTGGTGGCACCAGAGGTGGTGACACCAGAGGTGGTGACACCCGAGGTGGTGACACCCAAGGTGGTGGCACCCAAGGTGGTGGCACCCAAGGTGGTGACACCCAAGGTGGTGGCACCCGAGGTGGCCATGCCACGCCAGAAGTGCCACAGCCTGGCACGAGGACGCTGTGGTGTCCCTCGCCACGCGGAGCTGGTGGCACTGGGGTGGCCGTGCTGCTGGAAGCCACGGGCCAGTTTGACATGTGGAGGGACTACCTGGGGCTGGCGGCCCTGGTGGCCCTGCTGCTCCGTGAGCCTGCGGGCCTTGGGGACAGCTCGGTGACAATGGGGGCTCTGGCTCCGTGGGATGGGTCAGCTCCATGTGCTGGGCCAGCTCCACATGTGGGGTCAGCTCCACCTGCTGGGCTAGCTCCAAGCTCCGAGCCAGCTCCACGCACTGGGCTAGCTCCACACACTGAGCCAGCTCCATGTGCTGGGCTAGCTCCAAGCTCTGAGCCAGCTCAACGCGCTGGGCTAGCTCCACGCACTGGGCTAGCTCCAAGCTCCGAGCCAGCTCCACGCACTGGGCTAGCTCCATGCAGTGAGCCAGCTCCACGCACTGGGCTAGCTCCACCTGCTGGGCTATCTCCACCTGCTGGGCTAGCTCCATGCAGAGAGCCAGCTCCATGCAGTGAGCTAGCTCCAGATGTGGGACCAGTTCTGCATGTGGAACCAGCTCCAGATGTGGGACCAGCTTCATACATGGAACCATCTCCACGTCCCAGAGCAGCTCCACCAGTGGGACCATCTCTGTGCACTGACCCAGCTCCACCTACGGTTCCATCTCCATACATGGAACCATCTCCACGTCCCAGACCAGCGGTTCCATCTCCATGCACTGAACCATCTCCACATCCCAGACCAGCTCCACCAGTGGGACCATCTGCATTCACTGACCCAGCTCCACGTCCCAGACCAGCTCCACCTACGGTTCCATCTCCATACGTGGAACCATCTCCACGTCCCAGACCACCTCCCCACGCAGTCCCACCTCCATTCACCGACCCATCTCCACGTCCCAGCCCAGCTCCACCAGTGCGACCATCTCGGAGCACTGACCCAGCTCCACCCGCGGTCCCACCTCCATTCTCCCACCCATCTCCACGTCCCAGCCCAGCTCCACCAGTGCGACCATCTCGGAGCACTGACCCAGCTCCACCCGCGGTCCCACCTCCATTCTCCCACCCATCTCCACGTCCCAGCCCAGCTCCACCAGTGCGACCATCTCGGAGCACTGACCCAGCTCCACCCGCGGTCCCACCTCCATTCTCCTTCCCATCTCCCCGTCCCAGCCCAGCTCCGGCCGCGGTCCCGCCTCCGTGCGCCGCCCCCTCTCCGGCGGTACCGTGCTCCTTCTGCCAGCACAACGGCGAGGCACCGGCCGTGTACCGGAGCCACAGCCTGCGGGACGCTCAGGGCCGCCTGCAGTGCCCGGTGCTCCGCAGCTACGTCTGTCCCCAGTGCGGGGCCACGCAGGACCAGGCTCACACGCGTCGCTTCTGTCCCCGCACGCACCGTGGTTACACCTCGGTGTACTCGCGGCCCGCCGGGAGGAGGGAGAGGAGCGGCAGGATGTAGAGCCGGGAGGGAGGAGGGAGGATCCCGCGGCACCGGCACCGGGCAGGTACGGGAGGGGTGCGGTGGGGCACGGCAGGTGGGGCACGGCCTGGGGTTGGGCAGGGTTGGGATTGATGGTTCATCCCAAGCTGGGTTTATCCCAATTCCTGGGATTTCTGTTTTATCCCAAGCTGGGTTTATCCCAATTTCTGTTTTAACCAAATCTGGGTTTATTCCAATTTCTGTTTTATACAAACCTGGGTTTATCCCAGTTCCTGTTTTATCCCAAGCTGGGTTTATTCCAATTTCTGTTTTATCCCAAGCTGGGTTTATCCCAAGCTGGGTTTATCCCAGTTCCTGTTTTATCCAAACCTGGGTTTATCCCAATTCCTGTTTTATCCAAACCTGGATTTGGGCAGGGTTGGGATTGCTGGTTTAGCCAAACCTGGGTTTATCCCAATTCCTGGTTTATCCAAACCTGGGTTTATCCCAATTCTCGTGATTCCTGTTTTATCCAAGGCTGGATTCGGGCAGGGTTGGGATTGCTGGTTCATCCCAGGCTGAGTTTATCCCAATTCCTGTTTTACCCAAATCTGGGGTTGGGCAGGGTTGGGATTGCTGGTTTATCCCAAGCTGGGTTTATCCCAATTCCTGTGATTCCTGTTTTATCCCAAGCTGGGTTTATCCCAAACCTGGGTTTACCCAAACCTGGGTTTACCCAAACCTGGGTTTATCCCAGTTCCTGGTTTATCCCAAGCTGGGTTTATCCCAATTCCTGTGATTCCTGTTTATCCCAAGCTGGGTTTATCCCAGTTCCTGTTTTATTCAAGGCTGGATTTGGGCAGGGTTGGGATTGCTGGTTTAGCCAAACCTGGGTTTATCCCAATTCCTGTGATTCCTGTTTTATCCAAAGCTGGGTTTATCCCAGTTCCTGGGATTCCTGGTTTATCCAAAGCTGGGTTTATCCCAATTCTCGTGATTCCTGTTTTATTCAAGGCTGGATTTGGGCAGGGTTGGGATTGCTGGTTCATCCCAGGCTGAGTTTATCCCAATTCCTGTTTTACCCAAATCTGGGGTTGGGCAGGGTTGGGATTGCTGGTTTAGCCAAACCTGGGTTTATCCCAATTCCTGGGATTCCTGTTTTAACCAAACCTGGGTTTATCCCAATTCCTGTTTTACCCAAACCTGGGTTTATCCCAGTTCCTGGTTTATCCCAAGCTGGGTTTATCCAGGATGGAATTCCTGCCTCTCTCTCCTGGCTTCTCTTCCAGGGACTTCCCCAGAGGATCAGACCAGTTTGGAGCTGCACTGGGACCAGTTCTGGAGCTGCACTGGGACCAGTTCTGGAGCTGCACTGGGACCGGTTCTGGAGCCGCACTGGGACCGGTTCTGGAGCCGCACTGGGACCAGTTTGGAGCTGCACTGGGACCGGTTCTGGAGCTGCACTGGGACCGGTTCTGGAGCCGCACTGGGACCAGTTCTGGAGCTGCACTGGGACCAGTTTGGAGCTGCACTGGGACCAGTTCTGGAGCTGCACTGGGACCAGTTTGGAGCCGCACTGGGACCAGTTCTAGAGCTGCACTGGGACCAGTTCTGGAGCCGCACTGGGACCGGTTCTGGAGCTGCACTGGGACCAGTTTGCCCAGTTTGTGTCACCTCCTGAGGCCGTGGCTCCCTGCAGGATCCAGATCTGGGCGCTCTGAATTTGGGGTTGGTTTGAGTTTTGGGTTTGAGTTTTGAGTTTTGGGTTTGAATTTTGGGTTTTGGGTTTGAGTTTTGAGTTTTGAACTCACAGTTTTGGATTTGAGTTTTGAACTCAGAGTTTTGAATTTGAGTTTTGAACTCAGAGTTTTGAGTTTTGAACTCAGAGTTTGGTTTGAGTTTTGAACTCAAGAGTTTTAGATTTGAGTTTTGAGTTTTGAACTCAAAGTTTTGGGTTTGAGTTTTGAACTCAGAGTTTTAGATTTGAGTTTTGAGCTCAAAGTTTTGAGTTTTGAGCTCAAAGTTTTGAGTTTTGAGCTCAAAGTTTTGAGTTTTGAGCTCAAAGTTTTGGGTTTGAGTTTTGAACTCAGAGTTTGGTTTGAGTTTTGAGCTCTGAGTTCTAAGTTTGGTTTGAGTTTTGAACTCAAGAGTTTTAGATCTGAGTTTTGAACTCAAAGTTTTGAGTTTTGAACTCAAAGTTTGGTTTGTTTTGAACTCAAAGTTTGGTTTGTTTTGAACTCAGAGTTTTAGATTTGAGTTTTGAGCTCAAAGTTTTGAGTTTTGAACTCAGAGTTTGGTTTGAATTTTGAGTTTTGAACTCAGAGTTTTGGGTTTGAGTTTTGAACTCAGAGTTTGGTTTGAGTTTTGAGCTCTGAGTTTTGGGTTTGAGTTTTGACTTTCGATCTCTGAGTTTTGGTCAATCCCAAAAGGCCTCAATGCTCCAGGGATTACCAGATATTTCGGGTTGGATTATTGAGTTTTGGTTAATCCCAGACTGAAAAGGGGTCAGTGCTCCAAGTGTTGTAGCTGTTACCAAATATTTCGGGTTGGATTATTAAATTTTGATTAATCCCAGTTTGAGAAGTGGCTGCTGCTCCAATATTTGGGGTTGGATTGTGGAGTTTTGGTAAATCCCAGACTGAAAAGGGGTCAGTGCTCCAATATTTTGGGTTGAATTGTGGAGTTTTCGTTAATCCCAGATTGAAAAGGAGTCAGTGTTTCAATATTTGGGGTTGGATTGTGAAGTTTTCATTAATCCCAGACTGAAAAGGGGTCAGTGCTCCAATATTTGGGGTTGGATTGTGGAGTTTTGGTAAACCCCAACCCCAAAAGGAACCATGAAGTGGCTGCTGCTCCAATATTTGGGGTTGGATTGTGGAGTTTTGGTAAATCCCAACCCCAAAAGGAACCATGAAGTGGCTGCTGCTCCAATATTTGGGGTTGGATTGTGGAGTTTTGGTTAATCCCAGACTGAAAAGGGGTCAGTGCTCCAATATTTGGGGTTGGATTGTGGAGTTTTGGTAAACCCCAACCCCAAAAGGCACCGTGAAGTGGCTGCTGCTCCCACCCCCACCCCCCCCCCCTCACCATTTTGGGTACATTTTCCCCCTTTTTTTGCCAATTTCCTCCCCCTCCAACTCCAACACTTCACTCTCCAGACCAACCTCGATTTATTCCCCCAATAAATCCCAATTTTTTTCCATCCCTACCCCTCCTTCCAGCGGCTTCCAGCGGGTGCTGCCCTCCGTGCCCTCCGTGCCCGCTGTGCCCGCTGTGCCCGCGGCCTCCTCAGCAGCAGCTCCAGCCCTCGGCGGGCACCCATGGCCAGGCGGCTGCGGTGGGCACAACTCAGTCTGGGGAGGGGGTTTCACCCCAAATTTCACCCCAAATTTCACCGAAATCCAGGGGATTTTGGGACTTACTTGAGGTCGGAGAGCTCCCGGATCAGCCCGAGGATGACGTCACTGGCGTCGGGCGGCTCGGCGGCTCGGGAGCTGCGGGGGGAGGGGAATTGGGGGGGTTTTTAGGGGGATTTTGGGGTTAAAAATGAGGATTTTGGGGTTGGTTGGGTCTTACTTACCTTTGGTGTGAGGTGGTTGACGGGGATGTGGGGGTGGGGTGGTCCGGGGGGTGGAAGGGCTGTGTGGGAGAGAGAGGAGATGGGTGTGGGAGGGGTCCC
>NW_026108568.1:0-7355 GCF_022539315.1 Serinus canaria | reverse complement strand
GGTTGCGTTGGGTGGGTTGGGTTGAGGTTGTGGTTGGGTTTGGGTTGAGGTTGGGTTGTGTTGAGTTAGGTTTGGGCTTGGGTTGGGTTGGGTTAAGGTTGGGTGGGTTGGGTTCGGGTGGGTTGGGTTGGGTTGAGGTTGGGTTGGGTTGGGTTGAGGTTGAGGTAGAGGTTGGGTTTGGGTTCGTTAAGGTTTGGGTTGAGTTGGATTGGGTTGGGTGGGTTGGGATGGGTTTGAGGTTGGGTTGGGGCTGGGTTGAGTTGGGTTTGGGTTAGGTTAAGGTTGGTTGGGTTGGGTTGCGTTGAGGTTGGGTTGGTTTAGGTTGGGCTTGGGTTGGGATGGTTTTAAGGTTGGGTTTGGAGTTTGGGTTGGGTTTGGGGTTGGGTTGGGTTGAGTTAAGGTTGGTTGGGTTGGGTTTGGTTTGGTTTAGGTTGGTTCCAGTTGGTTTGGTTTGGGTTTGGGTTAAAGTTGGTTACGATCAGGGCTTGGTTGGGTTTAGGTTTGGATTGGATTTAGATTATGGTTAAGGTTGGTTTGGGTTGGTTTGGGTTAGGTTGGGTTGGGTTGATTTGGTTTGGTTTGGTTTTGGTTGGGTTTGGTTGGGTTTGGGTTGGGCTGAGTTTAGGTTAGGGTTAAGGTTGGTTAGGGTTGGGTTTAGGTTAGTTAGGGTTTGGGTTTGGGGTTGGGTTAAGGTTAGTTGGGTTGGGTTTAGCTTAGGGTTGGGTTAAGGTTGATTTGGTTGGGTTGGGCTTAGGCTTAGCTCTGGGCCTGCCTGTTCCTACCTGGCCCTGCTCCTCCTTCCCTGCCCTTCCCCGGACCTCTCTGTCCCCTCCTGTCCCTGCCTGCTCCTGTCCTGTCCCCTGTGTCCCTGCCTGTCCCTGCCTGTCCCTGCCTGTCCCTGCATCCCTGACTGGGCTCCAGCCCAGCCCAGCCCAGCCCAGCCCAGTCTGGTCCTTCCCAGACGCTGCCAGACCTGCCCTGCCCTGCCTGTCCCTGTCCCTGCCTGTCCCTGCCTGTCCCTGCCTGTTCCTCTCCTGCCCTTCCAGAACTTTCCTGTCCTGCCTGTCCTGCCTGCTCAGCTGGGCTCCATCCCATGGATCCCAGCCCATCCCAGCTTGTCCTGCCTGTCCCTCTTTGTCCCTGCCAAATCCTGCCTGTCCCTGCATCCCTGACTGGGCTCCAGCCCAGCCCAGCCCAGCCCAGTCTGGTCTTTCCCAGACGCTGCCAGACCTGCCCTGCCCTGCCTGTCCCTGTCCCTGCCTGTCCCTGCCTGTCCCTGTCCCTGCCTGTCCCTGTCCCTGCCTGTCCCTGCCCGGTGTTTTCCTGCCCTTCCAGAACTTTCCTGTCCTGCCTGCTCAGCTGGGCTCCATCCCATGAATCGCATTCCAGCCCATCCCAGCTTGTCCTGCCTGTCCCTCTTTGTCCCTGCCTGCCTGTCCCCTCCTGTCCCTGCCTGTCCCACTTTCCTTCCCACCCCAGCACTTCCAGACTCTCCCTGCTCCTTCTGTGCCCTTCCCAACCTTCCCTGTCCCTCTGTCCCTTCCTTGTCCCTCTGTCCCTCCCTGTCCCTGTCCTGCCCAGCATTTCCAGACCCTGCCTGGTCCTTCCCTGTGGTTCCTGTCCCTTCCCTGTCCTGTCTGTCCCTTCCCTGTCCTGTCTGTCCCTCTGTCCCTGTCTGTCCTGTCTGTCCCTTCCCTGTCCCACTTTCCTTCCCACCCCAGCACTTCCAGACTCTGCTTGGTCCTTCCCTGCCCTGCCATATCCTGTCTGTCCCTATCTGTCCCCCCTGTCCCCTCTGTCCCTCTCTGTCCCTGTCCTGCCCAGCATTTCCAGACCCTGTCTGATCCTTCCCTGCCCTTCCCAACCTTCCCTGCCCTGACAAATCCCACCTGTCTCCTCTGTCCCCCCTTGTCCCTTCCTGTCCCCTCTGTCCCCCCTTGTCCCTCCCTGTCCCTCTGTGTCCCTGCTTGTCCGCTCTGTTCCACCTGTCCCCCCTGTCCCCCCTTGTCCCTCTCCATCCCTCTCTGTCCCACCTGTCCCTCCCTGTCCCTGCCTGTCCTACTTGTCCCTTCCTGTCCCTTCTGTCCCTCCCTGTCCCACCTGTCCCTCTCTGTCCCACCTTGTCCCTCTCCATCCCTTCCTGTCCCACTTGTCCCTTCCTGTCCCCTCTGTCCCTCCCTGTCCCTGTCCATCCCTCTCTGTCTTTCCCTGTCCCCTCTGTCCCCCCTTATCCCTCTCCATCCCTCTCTGTCCCTCCCTGTCCCACCTGTCCCTCTCTGTCCCCTCTGTCCCTTCCTGTCCCTCTTTGTCCCTCTCCATCCCTTTCTGTCTTTCCCTGTCCCCTCTGTCCCTCCCTGTCGCACCTGTCCCTCTCTGTCCTCTCTGTCCCTTGTCTGTCCTGCCTGTCCCTCTCTGTCCCCTCTGTCCCACTTGTCCCTTCCTGTCCCCTTTGTCCCTTCCTGTCCCCCCTTGTCCCTCTCCATCCCTCTCTGTCTTTCCCTGTCCCTCCTGTCCCCTCTGTCCCACCTGTCCCTCCCTGTCCCTGCCTGTCCTACTTGTCCCTTCCTGTCCCTTCTGTCCCTCTCTGTCCCACCTTGTCCCTCTCCATCCCTTCCTGTCCCACTTGTCCCTTCCTGTCCCCTCTGTCCCCCCTTGTCCCTGTCCATCCCTGCCTGTCCCTCCCCTCTCGGCTGAGCTCCCCCCGACCCCTCGAGCCCCCCGAGCCCCCCGAGCCCCCCGAGCCCCCCGAGCCCCCGTGTCCCTCACCACGTTCTCGGGGCTGGGTCTCTCGGGGCTGATCTGGATCCACTCGATGCCCACGCCCTGCGGTCCGTTGTCCTCGGGCTCCAGGACATAGGGACAGCCCAGCTTGACCGAGTCACCCTTGGCCAGGTACAGAACCTCGCGGCCATTGCCATTGATCCTGACGGCCACCAGGAGAGCTGGGGACAGATCGGCACTGTCACACCGCGACATGGCACTGTCACACCGCGATATGGCACTGTCACACCGCGACATGGCGCTGTCACACCGCGATATGGCGCTGTCACACCGCGACATGGCACTGTCACACCACGACACGGCACGTCACAGAACACCCCGCGACACTGTGCGCTTCTACACACAACCCGTCGACCACGAGCACTGTCACACCACCGCTGACACGGCACACTTCACACAACGCTATATGGCGCTTGTCACATGCGACACGGCACTTCCACACCGCTATACTGCACCTCCCCACAAACCCGACTGCAATCGCTTCAAAACCCCACACGCTGTCATTATTGGCGCTGTCACAGCGCGACATGGCGCTGTCACACCGCGACATGGCACTGTCACCCCCCGATATGGCACTGTCACACCGCGATATGGCACTTTCCCACCCCCCCGCCATGGTCTGTCACCCCCCCCCCGACTGTACTGTCCAACACGTACTGTCACACCGAACATTGGACTGTCAACAACACCGCGACATGGCACTGTACCCCCAGCTGGCAGCTGTCACACCTGCGATATGCACTGTCCAAGGACATGGCACTGTCACCCCCCGACATGGTACTGTCACACTGCGAATTGGGCAACTGGTCAACCGTCACGGACGACACCCCCCGACATGGTGTCACCATGCCACGGACTCACACCGTGGCACGCCACCCAGAAATGGCACTGTCACACCACGACATGGCACTGCCACCCCTTAAAACGTCACTATCACACCGCGACATGGCACTGTCACCCCCAGAAATGGCACTGTCACCCCTTAAAACGGCACTGCCACCCCCCGACGTGGCGCTGCCATCCCCTGAAATGGCACTGTCACATCCAGAAATTACGTCATCACCCCTCAAAATGGCACTGCCACCCCCAAAACGTCACTGCCACCCCCGAAGTGACACCCAGAGCGCCCCACACCTGCAGCTCCTGACCCACTGGGGACAGGGATGGGGCACAGGGACCCCAAACCTGTGACCTGAGACCCCTGACCCCACACCTGCAGTTTCCCACCTGTGGAGTGCAGGGTCCCCAAATTCGTGTCCCCACACACCTGGTAGCACCCCCTGACCCCCACACACCTGCAACCCCAAACACCCCACACCTGTGACCCCAAACTGTGGGGCACAGGGACCCACGGCACCCCAAACCTGTGCCCTGACACACCTTGAACCCCACACCTGGCAGAACCCAAACTCTGGGGGGCAGGGACAGGTAAGGAGCCACGGCACCCCAAACCTGTGCCCTGACACACCTGGCAGCCCCAAAAACCTCACACCTGGCAACCCCAAAACCTTCACACCTGACAGCTCCTGACCCCACACCTGCAACTCCAAAAACCTCACACCTGCAGCCCCCCGACCCCACACCTGTAACCCCAAAGCCCCCACACCTGGCAGCCCCAAAAACCCCACACCTGCAACTCCCAAAACTCCACACCTGCAGCCCCCCGACCCCACACCTGGTAACCCCAAAAACCTCACACCTGGCAGCCCCAAAAACCTCACACCTGGCAGCCCCAAAACCTCACACCTGTAACCCCAAAGCCCCCACACCTGGCAGCCCCAAAAATGCCACACCTGGCAGCCCCCGACCCCACACCTGTAACCCCAAAAACCTCAGACGTGGCAACCCCAAAAACCTCACACCTGGCAGCTCCTGACCCCACACCTGTAACCCCAAAACCCTCACACCTGGCAGCTCCTGACCCCACACCTGTAACCCCAAAAACCTCACACCTGTAACCCCAAAACCCCCACACCTGGAAGCCCCCGACCCCACACCTGTAACCCCAAAGCCCCCACACCTGGCAGTCCCCGAGCCCCCCCCCCGCGGCTCTCACCTCCCACCCCGGGTGCCCGCGGGGTTGTCCCGGGCCTGTCCCGGTCCCCTCGGTGCTGTCACCCCCCTCAGCCACGGTGACACGCGGGGCTCGATGCCACCTGCAGTGCCCAGCACAGGAGCCCGGTGGTGGCCGCGGGTGTGACAGGGGCTGCAGGTGTGACAGGGTCACAGGTGTGACAGACGCCCCAGGTGTGACAAAAGCCTCAGGTGTGTGACAGGGTCGCAGGTGTGACAGGAGCCCCAGGTGGGACAGGAGCCCCAGGTGGGACAAAAGCCTCAGGTGTGTGCCAGGGTCGCAGGTGTGACAGGGTCGCAGGTGTGACAAAAGCCTCAGGTGTGCCCAGGAGCCCCAGGTGTGACAGAAGCTCCAGGTGTGTCCCCAGAGCCGCAGGTGTGACAGAAGCCCCAGGTGTGACAAAAGCCTCAGGTGTGTGACAGGGTCGCAGGTGTGACAGGAGCCCCAGGTGTGACAGGGTCGCAGGTGTGACAGGGTCGCAGGTGTGACAGGGGCTGCAGGTGCGTCCCCAGAGCCGCAGGTGTGACAGGAGCCCCAGGTATGTGTCCCCAGAGCCGCAGGTGTGACAGAAACCCCAGGTGTGCCAGCAGCCCCAGGTGTGACAGGAGCCCCAGGTGTGTGACAGGGTCACACACAGGTGTGTGACAGGAGCCCCAAGTGTGCCAGCAGCCCCAGGTGCATCCCCAGAGCCGCAGGTGTGACAGGGTCACAGGTGTGACAGGAGCCCCAGGTGTGACATGAGCCGCAGGTGTGACAGGGTCGCAGGTGTGACAGGAGCCCCAGGTGTGACAGGAGCCCAGGTGTGACAGGGTCACAGGTGTGTGACAGGATCCCAGGTGTGCCAGCAGCCCCAGGTGTGCCAGCAGCCCCAGGTGCATCCCCAGAGCCGCAGGTGCCACCCGTGCGCGTCCCGCGCTCCTCCCCGTGCTCGCAGCATCCCCGGTGCCCCCGGTGCCGCGATCCTACCTGGCAGCATCCCGAGCAGCAGGAGCAGGCTGGCGCCGTGCCCTGCCATGGCGCCGCGGAGGAGGAGGAGGAGGAGGAGGAGGAGGAGGAGGAGGAGGACGGAAGAAGGCTCCGAGGGCAGGCGGCCCGCGCGGGGCCCTTTTAGGCGCTGGGCCGGGGCCGCTCCTCCCCGTGGGGAGGATTCCTGCGGGATGAGTGAGTGGCTCCGAGCTGTGCGTGGCTGCCGCCCTGCTCCGCTCCTACCCCCTAATTAGGGAGCGCCCGGCCCGCCGGACCCCGCCGGACACCGGGGGGACACCGGGGGGGACACGGGGGGACACCGGGGGGACACGGGGGGACACGGGGGGACGCCCCGGTAGAGGGGACAGGGGGACAGAGCTGCAGGTGGCGGCTGGGCCACGCGGGTCCCCGGAGGGTTCCGGGCTCGGAGAGGGACTCGAGGGATGAAAGGTGGGGCTGGAGAGGGGTTGGAGGGCGGCGGGTCCCTCCTCCCGACCGGGCACCCACCGGGCACCGGGCACCCACCGGGCACCCACCGGGCCCGCGGGGACATGGTGGGGTGGCAGGGACAACGACATGGCAGGGGGGACAGGGACACGGGCAGCGGGGACAGGGACACGGGCAGGGGGGACATGGTGGGGTGGCAGGGACAGCGACATGGCAGGGGGGACAGGGACACGGGCAGCGGGGACAGGGACATGGGCAAGAGGGTCAGGGACATGGTTGGGGGGACAGGGACACGGGCAGAGGGGACAGGGACACGGGCAGGGGGGACAGGGACATGGCAGGGATGGAACCCTGGGGGACAGGGACATGGGCAGGGATGGAGGAGATGGGACAGTGACACATGGCACTGGATAGATCCCATGGGGACAGGGACACGGCTGGGGGGACAGGGACATGGTCAGGGGGGACAGGGACATGGCAGGGCTGAAGGAGCTGGGACAGTGACACCTGGCACTGGATGGAACCCTTGGGGACAGTGACAGTGGCATGCTGGGAGAATGGGACAGTGACACCTGGCACTGGATGGAACCCTTGGGGACAGTGACAGTGGCAGGGCTGGAGGAGATGGGACAGGGCCATGTGACAGTAGGTGACAGTGACCCCGCCCCAGTGTGTGACCCCCTCTTGGTGCTGTCACCCCCTTTTCCTCCTGTGCCCCCCTCCCTGTGCCATGTCCCCTCAGTGCCATGTCCACTGTCAGTACCATGTCCCCCCTCTGCCCCATGTCCCCTCAATGCCATGTCCCCCCTCAGTCACATGTCCCCTCAGTGCCATGTCCCATCCCTGTGCCATGTCCCCCCTCAGTCCCATGTCCCCCCCTGTGCTCTGTGTCCCCTCAGTCCCATGTCCCCCCCCTGTGCTCCGTGTCCCCTCAGTGCCATGTCCCCTCAGTCCCATGTCCCCTCGGTGCGATGTCCCCTCAGTCCCATGTCCCCTCAGTGCCATGTCCCCCCTCTGCTCCATGTTCCCCCTCAGTGCCATGTCTCCTCGCGCTCCGTGTCCCCTCATCCCATGTCCCCTCAGTGCG
>NW_026108567.1:0-7360 GCF_022539315.1 Serinus canaria | reverse complement strand
TTTTAATGATGTGGGTTCGGTGTGTAAGCAGAGAGGAACCCCTCAAGGGAACAAGAAGGTAAAGATATTCCCTTAGACAGTCCACGTGGGACGGCTATTGACCCTGGGAGTCCCGCAAGAATCCACTAATACCCTGAGCCAAGTTTAAACAATTCATTACTGTACCGGACATCTGGCCGTTCAACTTACACAGGAAGGGCACTTGGGTATGGGACCATGAACCCAGGATATGTTCCAATTAAATCATCTATTACGAACTCGAGAGAATCCTGATGTAGAACAGTTTAATTTATGCTGCCTGATTTGGCAGGATGGGCATGAGCGAAGGAACTGTAAAGATCTGTAAATTAAAGGAGAAGAGAAGAAAAAAGAATGGAGAGTAGAGAAGAAGTTAGTAAATGGGACCCTGATTCTTCCTTCCTGCCCTCCTTTTCCTCTTCCCCTCCCCATTTACCCCGGCAATGCACCATATCCTCTTCCAGAACCCCCCGGTTTTACCTTTGGTTCCTTCCTTTCCTCCCCATCCCACTACCACCGGCCCCTCCTATGCCCCTCGCAGACTCTATCTTGTACCTCTCCTCCCGCCGATACCCCAGCGTTCTTCCTCACCTCACCCTGCCCCTTGCCGCTTGCTCCAGTGACCTCTCTTCCAACCACTCTCCCTTCCTCATCCCATCAATTTTTTACTCCGCCTCCTTCCAACACCCCTGAACTCTAACTTGGCCTTCACCAACCCCTGTCGTACCCTTCCATCGCCGCCATCAGCACCGACTCCGTGTGACACTTCGCCTCTCCCATCCCTTCTCATCATTATCCCCAAAGGTTAAGTATTCCTGATTCTCAGTGCTATAGGAACCTACCGTCTTCTGCCCCACCTGTGTCTATGCCCACTTACAACCCACCACCCTCTTAATGGGAACTCGGGGGTCCTCTCCTTCTTCTAGGTGCCCAGCACGATTCTGCAAACTCCAGCATGACCTTCCCAAATTGACAATAATAATGATGGCCCCTGGGTAACACTAGGTCAAGGCATCAAACCGAACGATAAAAGAATGCCCTCAGAGAAGTCCAATGGGCGGAATGTTGGGAGGGGTAGGTTTGTAAACGCCCACTCACGGCTTCTGAAGTTCGGAGCTTAAAAAGGAGTTAGGAATTTAGTAGTCGAAGATCCAGTAGAGGCATCTCAAACCAGGTGGACCAGTTCCTTGGTCCTAACATTTACACCTGGGGAGAATTGATTCTATACTGAATATCTTATTTTGCCCTGAAGAGGTCAGAATGATCAGGACAGCAGGTATTAAGATTTGGGAAAGGGGAATAGAACCGGGCCTCCTGGAGACCTTAAGATGCTCTAGTAGACCCGGGATGGAATCCAAATCACGGCAAGACGGCAGACGGAATATGAGAGACTGACCGGTCTCCTTGCTACTCACAGTATACAAGAACTCCCGTCCCTCGCAGTAGTAACACCCCCCCCTTACGCCGTTGCGGTGTCCTCAAAGAGACGGCTGCGGCCCCCGCCGCAAGTTGGACTCAATCGCTTGCGGCGGAATTTCAGCTATACTCCTACTCCAGACCCCCGATATGTCCAAGCAGGACCGGACCTTGTAACAGTCCACTTTGTTCCGCAGTCCTGGCCCGCCATGAGGCGGACGTTCGAACAACATCGAAGATTGGCCGGCGCCAGTCTAAAGGCGTTATTACCCGGCGGCTCTGCGGGTTTACCTTCGGCACCGAGCCGGAGACCAGGCCCCCGGCAACGCCCGACTCCATACGGTGTAGCTGTAAGCTTGCGGGGGAGAACGTGGCAGGGGGGCGTGCTCAGAACCTATCAGCCGCGGATCCCCGCCCCGTCCTACCCCGTGACCAGAAACACCAACCCCCTTCAGTAGGACGATATTGGGACAAACCGGGCTTTAGACCGGAAGGGGCAACATCCAGAAGGGTAGACGGAGTACCAAGGAACTGGGCGTGTTAGTATTGTGGGCAAGTGGGCACCTTTAAGGCCACAGCGTGCAGGCAACTGCGTAGCGCATGCGGTGATCGCACAAGAACCAGCGAAGCCTTGGAACGAGCCTTGAGGGGCGAAGATTCGGGGTGTCCCCAGGGGCTCTTCTAACGTTAGGGGATCCAATTGAGGACACCAAGAAGAGCCCGAGTCATTTCTGTGGGGGTCCCCCAGGATGACGATTCTGAATTCCTTGTAATACAGGAGCAGATTAGTCCAGCAATTAATAGGTTACGTGGGGTGAACATTGGAAATAAAACTGTGCCTATTGGGAGTAGATGGGAGCCGTTTATAAGAGCTCATGGTAAGAATCTGGAAAATAAAGGAATCAAAGCAGTGTATGTAGAGATTAGCTATCTCTGCCCTAGAGCTAGAAACCAATTTGCTGGTAGAGATTTATCAAGTCCTGTTGGGAGTAGGGATTGTACCAGAGAATGGGAAATGAATGTCACTTATGAGGTTTAACAGAAAGGTGATTAGAAGGGATTCACACACGAGGTATGGGCATAAGAAGGAAATATGATATTTGACATCCCACCGATCAAGTATAGATGCACAGAGACCTCCCTCCCATACTGGTGAAACAATATCCTATATCCTCAGGGAAGAGGGTTTGCACATGTGATTGAACTATTATTAAGGGAAGGCATTCAGAACCCTGTATGTCCCCTCATAATACCCCGATATTAGCTATCAAAAAAGGCGAGGAAATACAGATTGGTCCAAACTTGAGATAAGTCAATAAAAAGACTGTTGGCGAGACATCCTGTGGTGTCCAATCCATATACATTGCTAGTCCGATCCCAATACAACAGCTTGGTTTTACTATCATAGACCTAAAACGATGCTTTTGTCCCTGTCCCTTGGCAGAAGATTGGCCGAGATGGTTTGCATTTGAGTGGGAACATCCAGAAAACCGGAAAATGCGTTTAGTGGACACGCTTACCTCAAAGATTTACTGATCCCTATCTCTCTCTTCGGGCAGCGTTAGAAAAGATTCTATCAATTTCATCCTAAAGAATGAATAAAAATACTGCAATACGTTGAAGATTGCTTATATCAGGAGAACAGGAAAGTAGTCAAACTGTCAGTACCAATCTTAAATTTCCTAGGGGAAAAGGGGCTGAAGTATCAGGATAAATTGAATTTGTAGAACTGAATTCACCTATCGACCGTAACTGGAAGCGGGTATAAAAATTGAGTTCGAACAGGATCACAGGATTCTCTCTATCCCCCATCCCCTAACTAAGAGGGACGTAAGAAAACGCCTAGGAGTATTTGGGTACTGCAAATTGTGGATAGACAATACACCCAGAGTGTGAATTTTTGTACACTAACTAGTAGACCAGAACCACTCAATGGACATATAGTGACGCAGCACTGGCAAGATCAAAAAAAATAAATTATCTTCGGCACCCATATGAGTTTGCCAGATCTTGGGAAAGAATCTTATCTGTTTGTAAAGTTGGAGACGGGATTTCCTATGGGGTAACTTACCCCAGAATGGGGAGGCTCTCGTAACCCTGTCAGCATTTCTCTCAAAATTGCCTAGCTCCTGTACACTGGGGGTGGCCAACATGTCTGCAAGCAATTGCAGCTGCAGCAGTTTTAATAGAGAGCCCAGAATTCACATCCAATGAAAGGTTAGAGTACCAACCACATGATATTAGGACCAGTGCTTAGCCAAAGAGCCCAGCATGGCTCACTAGACCGAGGATTTGTTAAAATATAATTATTCTAACAGACTACGGAATATTTAGAATTTGCTTACTTCTCAGTGTCTTAATCCGCCCAATTCTTTCTTGAGAACCCAGGACAATATGAACACATCCCTTGGGCCTGATTTATACACATGCAAACAAGGTTAGGAATGAACCTTGGAGATGTACCTTTTACCCTATGGGAGAGTGTTTGTTTACAGATGGGTTTCTATAGTGATTGCTGTGAAAGGCTTCTGTGTATGCGATCATAGATGGAATACATGGAAGTCGTAGAAAAAGGGAAATATCTTTGAATTGGTCAGCCCGTGCTGTGAGTATATGCACTAGAGGGACTGAGATGTTAAGAAGACTATGGCATATTTACACAGATTCGCATATCATTTGGTATAGCCCTACGTTTTGGGCAAAATCCTGGGAGGAGCGTGGGTATTTGTAAATTCTAAAGGGAAGAATTTAGTACACACTGAAGCTAATAACGTTAGTACTAAAATCTTTACAAAGCAACAAATAGCATCGTGCATATAAAGGACACCAGAAGGGGATTCCCTTGAGATAAAGGGATAACCGGCGGCGCAATGGCCAAGGAGGCAGCCTGAATCAGGGGACCAATTAGATCTTCAAGTTAGAAAGAAAGCTGGACACAAGGAAGAAGAAGGTGGCCCGTCTTCAGTGAAAAAGGAACCAAAGGCACTAGGAACTTAACTTATATCAAGGTGCCGGAGGTGGAATGGTACACCCAAGATGGAGGAGGTTTCTTTCTGAACCAAGCGCCTAGCCCCGCAAGGTATTAACCGAAATACAACGACTACAGCATTGGGACCCGGGGACTATGCGATCACTTCCCTAAGAGAAAACATATGCCAGTGGCGTGGTATAATTTGGCCAAACCAATAACTAAGGCTGCGGTAATTTGTCAAAAGGTAAACCAAAAGTATGAGAAAAATATAAAGAAAAAAGAAAAACTCACCCCTGGAGGCAGAGATTAGCTTTATAAGACCATTTCTTCCAAAACATCAAATGGACTTCACGGAAATGCCTCCAGTACCGGGAAACAAACCATCCAGATGAGTCATGGTAGACCACCTCACTCATTGGGTAGAGATCTTTGCTTTTCCCACCAAAAAGAGACTGGCGGAAGTGGGTTTGCCGCCCCAAAGAAAATCCTGGAAGAAATTCACTTCCCTGGTATGGTTAGTGCATATTCATTGATTCTGATAAGAGGACCCTCAGTTTGCGGCTCCGGCCTTACAGCAAGTAATCGAAGCCTTGTGAATAAAATGGAGATTAGCACTACCCGTGGCCTCCCCAAGAGCTCAGGTGAGGGGTTGAACGGATGCATAACACACTTAAGAATGTGTGTCGACCAAAATTAATATCTGAGACTTAAGTTAAAATAAAATTTGGCTGACGATGCCTTCCTATGCCTATGCGCTGGTACGTATTAGAAACAAGGACCCCGAGCGGATACTAAGGGGTACTCCCTCCCTTATGCGATGAATTTTCGGGCCTCCCCTTCTTCCTATCCCCCGACAGTGCTGGGGCGATTATTCAGATGGAGAAGAAGCTACCCAAAAGGTATGTAAAGCTATTGGAAGACCATTTAGAAGAGGGCCTTGAAAACAAGGCTATATCGCTCAGCCTCTCCATATGAATACAAATGTGCACAATATCCACCCTGGGATTGGGTACTGATTAAATCATGGAATAATACTCCTCTAACACCTAAATTCGAAGGTCCCTTTCAGGTGTTGCTGACCACACACACGGCGATACGGACTCAAGAAGAAGGTTGGACACACATTACTAGAGTCAAAGGACCAGTAACTCCTCCCAGTGACAGACCTAACTCCCTTGCACCATCTGCAGAACCGATAGAAGGAACCTCATCCACCAACTCGCAGGAGTGGACTGTGATTCAGGATCCAAAAGATCTAAAGATAACACTTAGGAAAAAACCGAGGATTGACGAGGACTGAAAGTAGAGTCAGAGAGTTGTTGTTATAAGTTACTGTAAAAGTTAAATGGTTTGTTATAAAATGGCAATGTTGAAAGGTGTTTTTAGAAATCAAAAGTTCAAATCACCCCTCTAGAAATTAATTAAAATTAATTCTCCTACTGAGCTTTCCCAGGAGCAGTAAATTAGCAGTAAGAGTGAAACAGCCAGTGTGGAGGGACTTTGATCACATCTGGGAAGACCATCATCCAAGAGGCAAGACCGGAGGGAGCAGTATGAGAGAAGAGCCCCTACGAACTCTTGGGAAAACTGGTGTGCTGATGCTACTGGTGAGTAGCGCTCTCAGCAAGACCAGACCCTTTCACTAAATGTTATCACCCTCATCTACGATGGGAAGAACTGAAGTCCCTATGATCCGAGTCCACAGCCCATATAAATCCACGCTGTTTTAATCACTCTCCCGTTAATTACCCTGTCCTAGAAGAGATGGGAACGTACCTCTTGGCACTAACTAAGAAGTACGAGCCTCTTATAGGCAGCGCTTGCTTGGGGAGTGCCCCAGTAGGAGAATCCTGGTTTTGCGTTGCACACGGAGGATTTAAAGACCTGTAAAGAGAAAGCCAGCTGGCACAGAGGAATTATGAATCGCTACGCACCCGCTGAGGGCAAGATTTATTAATCAGATTTAGTAGAGAACATAGAGCAAAGAGTTAAACTTGAGCAGAATGTTGGGTTTTGTGGGGAGGCCCGCAAGTGACCTGAAATATGGCCATGGAGGGAATTAGTGCTGAGCGCATTAGACCCATTTTAAGGTGGACAACCACAATAATTAGAGATATGAGTCATTGACATCCAGGGCGGAGGGACATAGGACCTGAAAGTCAGAAATAATAGGTGAAGAATGCATCCTTAGGACAGCAGGTAGAACATAATATACCCCTGTAGGAACAATGGCATGTAAACGATGATTTAATACCTAAAGCATATTCAGATACCAAGTGGGTCCCCACCGTAACCCAATACAGTACTGGACTGTGCGGGCACAAAATATAAAGGGATGTATAATCAGGACAGGATATAAGCTGTAATAAATGTCCTGCAAAAGAATGAATCACATGTTCGGGGGGGTCAAGAATTGTCAACATTTCTGGGAATGCCCAGATGACAGCAAGTGATGGGTCTCTGGCAAGCCCCAGATATTTGGTTTTGGATCTGGGTGGAGAGTAGCGCATGTACAAATTGTTCCCTGAAGACTGTACAGGGAGTTGTCCTAATAGGGGTCATCAAACAGCCGTTTTCCACATACTACCCAAGAAGTCAGGAGCACACTCTAGGCGATTCCAATGTATGGATGATTTAGGAAAGACAAGCGAAAGAAAAGGACTATACTTGTACATGGGGGGTACACAAGTATGGCAAGCAGAATGGGTGGGCCCCCGAGGAAATTAGCCAAACTTTATGGGGCCGGCCACACCTGGGCTCAAGAAATGGCTCTTGGGGTAAAACCGTAACCCCTATTCTATATTTGTTGAATCGAATAATCAGGCTCAGCAAGCACGTGAGGAAAGTTTCTAAATCACCAGCACTCGTATTGGACCATATAAGTGGACCAAATTGACTCCAACAAGAAACAGGTAAATTTATTATTAAATCACGACTGTCTGTAAGCTTACCTAT
>NW_026108566.1:0-7362 GCF_022539315.1 Serinus canaria | reverse complement strand
CCCCAACGTACACAACATTCCCAATGTACACACCATTCCAAATACACACAGCACTCCCAATATACAGAACATTCCCAATGTACACAACATTCCAACTGTACACAACATTCCCAATGTACAAAATACTCCAAATATTCCCAGTATATACAGAACATTCCCAATATACACAACATTCCCAATATACACAATATTCCAAATATATACAGTATTCCCAAAGTACACAACATTCCCAACGTACACAACATTCCCAATGTACGCAACATTCCAAATATTCCCAGTACAAACAGAACATTCGCAATATACACAACATTCCCAATGTACACAATACTCCAAATATACAGAACATTTCCAATATACACAACACTCCCAATATACACAGTATTCCCAACATACACAATATTCCCAGTATACACAACATTCCCAATGAACACAACATTCCAAATGAACACAACATTCCCAATGTACACAATACTCCAAATATACAGAACATTTCCAATATACACAACATTCCCAAAGTACACAACATTCCCAATATACACAATATTCCCAAAGTACACAACATTCCCAAAGTACACAACATTCCCAATATACACAGTATTCCCAACATACACAATATTCCCAGTATACACAACATTCCCAGTACACACAACATTCCCAATATACACAACATTCCCAATGTACGCAATATTCCCAACATTCCCAATATTCCCAGTATTCCTGAGATGAATACAAGGCCAGGACAGGGACATCCCCTCCCACCAGCCAACCCCTTTGTTCTCCACTCTGGCTCAGATCGACTTCCCATTTACTTTCTCTTTATTTTCCATTTCCTTGCCCAGGCTCCAACACTTTGACAAAACTCCTGGGAGGTTTTGCTGGGTCTTTACCTGGGTCACCCAAGCCAGAGCAGCTTTTTGGGAAGACCATCCCTCCTTTGGCTCTGCAGCCTTGAAAATCCCCTTCGGGATGAACTCTCTGCCAGACTGGTGCCTGAGGATTTGAGCTCCTTCTCAGGAATAAACACAAGCACAGAGGGGCCCAGATTTCCCCCCTGAGGTGGGAATGGAGCTGAATTTCCCCCCTGAAATGGGAATGGAGCTGAGTTTCCTCCCTGAAATGGGAATGGAGCTGAATTTCCTCCCTGAGGTGGGAATGGAGCTGAATTTCCCCCCTGAGGTGGGAATGGAGCTGAATTTCCTCCCTGAAATGGGAATGGAGCTGAATTTCCTCCCTGAAATGGGACTGGAGCTGAATTTCCCCCCTGAAGTGGGACTGGAGCTGAATTTCCTCCCTGAAATGGGAATGGAGCTGAATTTCCTCCCTGAGGTGGGACTGGAGCTGAATTTCCTCCCTGAAATGGGAATGGAGCTGAATTTCCTCCCTGAGGTGGGACTGGAGCTGAATTTCCTCCCTGAAGTGGGACTGGAGCTGAATTTCCTCCCTGAGGTGAGAATAGAGCTGAATTTCCCCCCTAAAGCAAGAATAGAGCTGAATTTCCCCAGGGAAGAGCCACCACTCTGGGGGATTCCAAGGAACAGATTTTTCTGGAAAACCTGTCCAGCTTTTCCCTGTAAGGCTGGCAAGATGGGAAAGGGAAGGCAGAGGAATCGGTGCTGGCAGTGCCAGCATTGCCCCCAGAAGGGTTTGGGTTCAAGGGACCTTAAACCCCACACAGTGCCACCCCTGCCAGGGCAGGGACACCTCCCCCTGTGCCAGGTTGCTCCCAGCCCCGATGCCAGGCTGGCCTTGGGCACTGCCAGGCTGGGAAGAGGTGCCAAGGCTGTGGCAGAGGGCTGAGCCTGGCGATCCTGAGGGAGTTGAGCTGACGGCTCCGGCTGCTCGGGGTGTCCCCGTGGCCACACGGGGTTTGTGGCCTGTCCCCAGTGTCCCCAAACCCCACGGGCAGGAGGAGAGCACAGGGAGAACACTGGAACCACCCTGAGGAACTGCCCTGGGGGTGGGAGGTGTGGGGACACCGTGTGACACCCCTCGTGCCACTGCTGCACCTGTGTCACTCAGTGTGGCATTGGCAGAGCACTGTCCCACAGCTGCACCTGTGTCACTCAGTGTGGCATTGGCAGAGCACTGTCCCACAGCTGCACCTGTGTCACTCGGTGTGGCACCGGCAGAGCACTGTCCCACAGCTGCACCTGTGTCACTCAGTGTGGCATCGGCAGAGCACTGTCCCACAGCTGCACCTGTGTCACTCGGTGTGGCACTGGCAGAGCACTGTCCCACAGCTGCAGCTGTGTCACTCGGTGTGGCACCGGCAGAGCACTGTCCCACAGCTGCACCTGTGTCACTCACTGTGGCATTGGCAGAGCACTGTCCCACAGCTGCACCTGTGTCACTCAGTGTGGCACCGGCAGAGCACTGTCCCACAGCTGCACCTGTGTCACCCAGTGTGGCATTGGCAGAGCACTGTCCCACAGCTGCACCTGTGTCACTCAGTGTGGCATTGGCAGAGCACTGTCCCACAGCTGCACCTGTGTCACTCGGTGTGGCATTGGCAGAGCACTGTCCCACAGCTGCACCTGTGTCACTCGGTGTGGCACCGGCAGAGCACTGTCCCACAGCTGCACCTGTGTCACTCGGTGTGGCACTGGCAGAGCACTGTCCCACAGCTGCACCTGTGTCACTCAGTGTGGCATTGGCAGAGCACTGTCCCACAGCTGCACCTGTGTCACTCGGTGTGGCACTGACAGAGCACTGTCCCACAGCTGCACCTGTGTCACCCAGTGTGGCATTGGCAGAGCACTGTCCCACAGCTGCACCTGTGTCACTCGGTGTGGCATTGGCAGAGCACTGTCCCACAGCTGCACCTGTGTCACTGAGTGTGGCACCGGCAGAGCACTGTCCCACAGCTGCACCTGTGTCACTCGGTGTGGCATTGGCAGAGCACTGTCCCACAGCTGTACCTGTGTCACCCGGTGTGGCACTGGCAGAGCACTGTCCCACAGCTGCACCTGTGTCACTCGGTGTGGCACTGGCAGAGCACTGTCCCACAGCTGCACCTGTGTCACTCGGTGTGGCACCGGCAGAGCACTGTCCCACAGCTGTACCTGTGTCACCCAGTGTGGCACTGGCAGAGCACTGTCCCACAGCTGCACCTGTGTCACTCGGTGTGGCATTGGCAGAGCACTGTCCCACAGCTGCACCTGTGTCACCCAGTGTGGCATTGGCAGAGCACTGTCCCACAGCTGTCCCCTGCCTGTCCCCGCCTGGCAGGACCTGTTGCTGCTGGGCTCAGGGGCTGCCAGGGCAGGGTCACCGGGGTGTTTTCTGAAAAATCCCTTTGCCAGGGTGTTTTCTCCCGAGAAGCCTCAGGTAAGAAATGGAAACAGGAATTACCTGGCGGCTCCTCCCGGTGTTTGGCTGCTTTGGAATGTGGCAGGAGCAGCTTGGATTGGTTCCACGTGAATTCTTTTAATCAGGGGACAATCCCAGCCAGCTGTGTCAGACGCTCTGGGCAGCCACAGGTTTTATTTTTCATTCTTGTCCAGCCTTCTGATGTACCCTTTCTTTAGTATGGTTTTAGTATATCATTTTCATATAATATAATGTTATGTATTGTAAATATAATATAATAATTATAATATAATGTAATGTAATTATAATGTAATGTAATGTAATGTATGTAATGTAATGTAATGTAATATAATACTCTATATAATATAATCTAATATAATATAATCTATCTACTATAATCTAATATCACTACTATCATATCATCATCTACTATAATATATATAATCTACTGATATAATATCACCTTTTAAGAACTTGGAGTCAATTCTCATCTCTCACCCCCTCCTGAGGTCCCTCACACCACACCACAACAGGTGAGCCCCACCTGAGCCTCCCAGTTGTCTCCTCAAGCTGCTGTAACAAATATTATCAATTATTATCTGTAACAAATAATATCAAATATTAACAAATATTATCATTTCCTTGCATTTTCCTCTCTTAGTGTCCAGCTTGCAATAAATGCCCACGTTTCAGGAGGCGCTGCAGAGGGCAGGGGAGCCCCCAGGTGTGACAAAGTCGGGTGGCACAGCTGCCCCAGCTGCACAGAGTGCCCAAAATGCGCTCGGGGCAGGAGCCAGGCTGAAGTGCCTGTCCCTCTGGGTGGAAGAGGTTTCACAGCCTCTTCTGTGAGGAGAGAGAAGTCTGATCAGAGGATCCCTGTTCACTCTAGAAGAATTTCCTGCCAAGGTCCTTGACACAGAAACCAAGAAAGAAAGAAGGAGAAATCAGAGAAATCTGCAACTGCCCGTTCCAATGAGCACTTTGTGACCAACGAGTGAAGTGTGAACTCCTGAGCTTTGTCAGAATGTATAAAAAGCATCCATGCAGGAATAAAACCAGCTTGAAGCCTTCTGAAATGGAGTGTGTGGCTTTGCATGGTCTCCATCTCAGCTACAACTCTTTCACCTGAGCTGCAGAAAATGACCCCAGGAGTTTGTCCCAGGCATCAGAAATCACAGAATTAAATCATGGCTGGGCTGGGAGGGAGCTCTGAGACCCCCCATCCCATCCCATCCCATCCCATCCCATCCCATCCCATCCCATCCCATCCCATCCCATCCCATCCCATCCCATCCCATCCCATCCCACCCCATGATCCCAGCCCATCCCAGCCCTGCCCTGCCCAGGCAGGGTCACTGCAGCAGTGACACAGGAACGTGCCCAGGGGTTGGGATGTCTCCAGAGGGAGACTCCAGCCCCCGCCTGGGCAGCTGTTCCAGGGCTCTGCTCCTCCAGGGAAGGAAGTTCTTCCTCAGGCTGGGCTGGAATTGTTGTGTTGTAGTTCCCGGCCATTGCTCCTTCTCCTGCCACTGGCACCTCTGAGCTGGCTCCTCTCGTTTGGAGTCAGTGCTGATGAAAAGGACTGAAATTCACCAAGTCTTTTCCTATTTCCCACTTTATTTTCCCACAGAGCTGCTGAAGGGGTCTGGTTTACCCCTTTGGCTGCTCAGAACAGCCCTTGTTGGATTCCACAGCAGAGCCCAGCAGGTCCTGAATGCTAGGAGTAGAAAAGTTGCCCATTTTTTAAAAGGTCACAGAGTTCCCAAGTTACACCAACTGCTGCCAGGGTGGAGCTCTAACTCTTTGTTGTTGATGGTTTCATGTTGTAATCACCTGTTGTTAGTAGATTTTCACTGACTACTGTTGTTTCTGGTTGGCAATCCCCTTTGTGGAGTACCACCCTGCTGCTGCCTGGAGGGTGGCACCAGGGCAGGAGGGGACAGAGGGGTTGGCATGCACATGAGGAAACCCCTCACCAAACCTGGCAAAACCCCCTAAAAACAACGAGCCAACACGGAATGAAGAGACTGAAGTGATGTCTGGATGTGAGGAACAGAATCCAGTGACCACTGAGACCCTTTTTACCTCTCACCCTAACCTAAAGACATCGGCCAGAAAGAGGAGCCCGAATGTCACACGGAACGAGCGGGAATGTCCCGGTGCTCTCGTGAGGACGGGAGCCCCAGCTCTGCCTGCAGAGCAGCGGACAGAGCTGCATTTTTCCTCCTCTTCCTCCTCCTCCTCCTCCTCCTCAGTGCCCCTCCCGGGTGCAGGGGCGGCGTGAGCGCCGCCCGTCAGCACTTCCCACCCGAGCTGATTTTGGATAAAGGCACTAAAAGGAGAAAGATCTCCTGCCCTCCTTATTCCACTGAACCTTCCCTGTGCCTGCTTTCCCCTCCCTCCCAGGGGTGCTCCTGGGATGGCTCTGTGGAGCTCAGGATCCTCTGTTATTTCCCTTTTCCCTGGAAGCCGCTCCTGCCCGGCCCTGCAAGCACATCCAGCCCAAGTTTCTCCTCTCCCTTCTCTCCCTGCAGCATCTTCTGCCCAGATGGGACAGATAATCCCTTTTCAGAGCCGCCCATCTTCTGCTTTCAGCACCACTTCCTTGACATCCCAAATTACAACCAAATGCGGGGGAAGCGGGAACGAGCCTGAAATCAATTCCGGATCACTCCAAAGAAATGGATTTATAGCAAAAATAAATCAGCCAAACCTTTGAGGGTGGATCCACGAATTCTTGCTGCACCCTGGATGTGTTTAGTACCTGCTGATGGAGGCTGAGCCAGCCCCAGGCATCCGAGAGGGGCCGGGACAGGGCTTGGGGACAAGGACAGGGGACACTTGACCTCCACTCCCAGCAGGAGTTTGTGTCCCCTGAGGGGCTGGGAGCCGGGGGGTCCCTCCAGCCCCCAGCCCATGGTGAATTTTAGGGTTTGAAGAGCACAGCCTCCATACCCTGGGGGTTTTCAGCCCCCACAGCCCAGGAGAGCTGGGGGAGCCCAGCTGAGCTGCACCTCGGTGTAAGGCACGAGGAAGTCTCTCAGGGTTTACTCTGCAGTCTCTGGAGGTGGCACAGCCCTTCCCCAAGGGTGACAAAGTGCAGGAATTAGGATTCCCCCCACGCCTGGGAAGTGATTGGTGTTTGATTCTAAGGCTTTGGAATGCTGAACCCTTGCCTTATTAAATATATGTTCCATTATACTACACTGTATTTATACTATAAAGAATATACTTTAGTAAAATAAAGAATACTCCATTATAAAATAAAGAATACTATAATAAAGAATATTAAAGAACACTTACCACTACTGAAAAACTCGTGATTGTGTGCTGACAGTCAGGGCACAGCTTTGAGTGATTGGCTAAGGAAACAAAACCATTCTCAGTATAATTTAACTACTAAATTCTTTTAGGTAAATAATCTTCTAGCACATCCTACATGTGCAAAACAACAGGAGCAGCAAGCAGAGATAAGAATGGTTTTCCCTTCATTTTCGGGGTCTCTGTGGTCAGCATGACCCCGAGGTATTGGAAAGTCTCTTTTTCCCAGCCCCAAGAAGGAGCCAGGATTGCTCAGCTCTGGCTCCCAAGGTTGTTTATTTTGACTTATCCAGGACATTCTGTCTCTGCCCTGCTGAGCTCTGTCCAGCAGGTCGGGCTGTGGCACACTGACACCCTTAGGGTGGTGCTACTTTTTTATGCTAAGAACTACGTGCACTTTATTCACAATAACTTCCCAATACCTGTCACCCATGTTAGTCTGTCTCTAAACCAGTCCACAAGTGTCACCATCCCACAGAAGATGGAGGGGGGCAAGACGAGACTAGAAGGAGAATTAGCATGATCCTCGAAAAAGGAAAAGGATAGTAGAAGTTCGCATTAGAATGCTCATTAGCAGGAGCAAAAGCGCAATTAGCACGTCTCCTGCTCCTTTAGCCTTCTCCTTCTCCTCTCGTCTCCTGCTACGTATCCGTATCCTTATACTTCCCTCGCCACTCTCACCTATCAGTCGCGTCTACTTCGACGGACACCCTCAGATTCCTCCATCTTGCC
>NW_026108565.1:0-7368 GCF_022539315.1 Serinus canaria | reverse complement strand
CAAACTGAGCCAGGACAAGAACTAATCACTTTCCAGACGTTTAAGCTTCTTTAACAGACGAAGGGAAAAAGTTCTCGGACAACTTTTCTTTGCACCTTTCTAAGCAATTTAAAGCACTCCGTGGGAATCTTACTTTTTCTTTTCGTCTCGGAGCTAGTAAGAACTCGACTAGCTTTATGAAAAACGTCGAGGGATTTTTCACTGTGCTGGCACAGTTTTTTCTTGAGAGAAAGCCTGGAAAAGCTTTTTCGCTAAGATGTAGGCGGCAAGAGCCGCAGAAGACGGGTTAACGCAACTCGCCGAAGGTAGGAGCCGGTTCCCGGCGTCTTTCGGCAGAAGCCGCGGTCCGGAGCGCACAGCGACCGGCACAATGCTCTGTGCGCGAACAAGCCGCTTCTTCGCCTCCGGGCGACGAGAGAGCTCGGCAGATGCTGAGACGCGTTAAACGAAAGCGCAAAGCACCGGGATTGAGTGCACAGCTCTCAAACTGAGCCAGGACAAGAACTAACACTTTCCAGACGTTTAAGCTTCGTTAACAGACGAAGGGAAAAGTTCTCGGACAACTTTCTTTGCACCTTTCTAAGCAATTTAAAGCACTCCGTGGGGAATCTTACTTTTTCTTTTCGCCTCGGAGCTGATAGAATTCGACTAGCTTTATGAAAAACGTCGAGGGATTTCCTATGTGCTGGCACCGTTTTTTCTTGAGAGAAAGCTTGGAAAAGCTTTTTCGCTAAGATGTAGGCGACAAGAGCCGCAGAAGACGGGTTACAGCAACTCGCCGAAGGTAGGTGCCGGTTCCCGGCGTCTTTCGGCAGAAGGCGCGGTCCAGAGCGCACAGCGACCGGCACAATGCTCTGTGCGCGAAAAAGCCGCTTCTTCGCCTTCGGGCGACGGAGAGCTCGGCAGATGCTGAGACTCGTTAAACGAAGGCGCAAAGCACCGGGATTGAGTGCACAGCTCTCAAACTGAGCCAGGACAAGAACTAACCACTTTCCAGACGTTTAATCTTCCTTTTACAGACAAAGGGAAAAAGTTCTCGGACAACTTTTCTTTGCACCTTTGTAAGCAATTTAAAGCACTCCGTGGGGAATCTTACTTTTTCTTTTCGCCTCGGAGCTAGTAAGAACTCGACTAGCTTTATGAAAAACGTCGAGGGATTCTTTCTGTGCTGGCACCGTTTTTTCTTGAGAGAAAGCCTGGAAAAGCTTTTTCGCTAAATGTAGGCGGCAAGTGCCGCAGAAGACGGGTTACCGCAACTCGCCGAAGGTATGTGCCGGTTCACGGCGTCTTTCGGCAGAAGCCGCGGTCGGAGCGCACAGCGACCGGCTCAATGCTCTGTGCGCGAACAAGCCGCTTCTTCGCCTCCGGGCGACGGAGAGCTCGGCAGAGGCTGAGACGCGTTAAACGAAAGCGCAAAGCACCGGGATTGAGTGCACAGCTCTCAAACTGAGCCAGGACAAGAACTAATCACTTTCCAGACGTTTAATCTTCCTTTTACAGACAAAGGGAAAAAGTTCTCGGACAACTTTTCTTTGCACCTTTCTAAGCAATTTAAAGCACTCCGTGGGGAATCTTACTTTTTCTTTTCGCCTCGGAGCTAGTAAGAACCCGACTAGCTTTATGAAAAAGTCGAGGGATTCTTCCTGTGCTGGCACCGTTTTTCTTGAGAGAAAGCCTGGAAAAGCTTTATCGCTAAGACGAAGGCGGCAAGAGCCGCAGAAGACGGGTTACCGCAACTCGCCGAAGGTATGTGCCGGTTCACGGCGTCTTTCGGCAGAAGCCGCGGTCGGAGCGCACAGCGACCGGCACAATGCTCTGTGCGCGAACAAGCCGCTTCTTCGCCTCCTGGCGACGGAGAGCTCGGCAGATGCTGAGACGCGTTAAACGAAAGCGCAAAGCACCGGGATTGAGTGCACAGCTCTCAAACTGAGCCAGGACAAGAACTAATCACTTTCCAGACGTTTAAGCTTCCTTTAACAGACGAAGGGAAAAAGTTCTCGGACAACTTTTCTTTGCACCTTTCTAAGCAATTTAAAGCACTCCGTGGGGAATCTTACTTTTTCTTTCTGTTTTCTTTTCTTTCGTTGTCTTTTCGCCTCGGAGCTAGAAAGAACTCGACTAGCTTTAATAAAAACGTCGAGGGATTCTTCCTGTGCTGGCACAGTTTTTTCTTGAGAGAAAGCCTGGAAACGCTTTTTCGCTAAGACGTAGGCGGCAAGAGCCGCAGAAGACGGGTTACCGCAACTCGCAGAATGTAGGTGCCGGTTCCCGGCGTCTTTCGGCAGAAGCCGCGGTCGGAGCGCACAGCGACCGGCACAATGCTCTGTGCGCGAAGAAGCCGCTTCTTCGCCTCCGGGCGACAAAGAGCTCGGCAGATGCTGAGACGCGTTAAACGAAGGCGCAAAGCACCGGGATTGAGTGCACAGCTCTCAAACTGAGCCAGGACAAGCACTAACCACTTTCCAGACGTTTAAACTTCGTTTAACAGACAAAGGGAAAAAGTTCTCGGACAACATTTCTTTGCACCTTTCTAAGCAATTTGAAGCACTCCGTGGGGAATCTTTCTATTTCTTTTCGCCTCGGAGCTAGAAAGAACTCGACTAGCTTTATGAAAAACGTCGAGGGATTCTTCCTGTGCTGGCACAGTTATTTTCTTGAGAGAAAGCCTGGAAAAGCTTTTTCGCTAAGACGTAGGCGGCAAGAGCCGCAGAAGACGGGTTACCGCAACTGGCCGAAGGTAGGTGCCGGTTCCCGGCGTCTTTCGGCAGAAGGCGCGGTCCGGAGCGCACAGCGACCGGCACAATGCTCTGTGCGCGAAGAAGCCGCTTCTTCGCCTCCGGGCGACGAAGAGCTCGGCAAATGCTGAGACGCGTAAACGAAAGCGCAAAGCACCGGGATTGAGTGCACAGCTCTCAAACTGAGCCAGGACAAGAACTAATCTCTTTCCAGACGTTTAAACTTCCTTTAACAGACAAAGGGAAAAAGTTCTCGGACAACATTTCTTTGCACCTTTCTAAGCAATTTGAAGCACTCCGTGAGGAATCTTTCTATTTCTTTTCGCCTCGGAGCTAGAAAGAACTCGACTAGCTTTATGAAAAACGTCGAGGGATTCTTCCTGTGCTGGCACAGTTTTTTTCTTGAGAGAAAGCTTGGAAAAGCTTTTTCGCTAAGATGTAGGCGACAAGAGCCGCAGAAGACGGGTTACCGCAACTGGCCGAAGGTAGTTGCCGGTTACCGGCGTCTTTCGGCAGAAGCCGCGGTCCGGAGCGCACAGCGACCGGCACAATGCTCTGTGCGCGAAGAAGCCGCTTCTTTGCCACCGGGCGTCGAAGAGCTCGGCAAATGCTGAGACGCGTTAAACGAAAGCGCAAAGCACCGGGATTGAGTGCACTGCTCTCAAACTGAGCCAGGACAAGAACTAACCACTTTTCAGACGTTTAAACTTCGTTTAACAGACGAAGGGAAAAAGTTCTCGGACAACTTTTCTTTGCACCTTTCTAAGCTATTTGAAGCACTCAGTGGGGAATCATACTTTTTATTTTCGCATCCGAGCTAGTAAGAACTCGACTAGCTTTATGAAAACACGTCCGGGGATTCTTCCTGTGCTGGCACAGTTTTTTCTTGAGAGAAAGCCTGGAAAAGCTTTTTCGCTAAGATGTAGGCGGCAAGAGTTACAGAAGACGGGTTACAGCAACTGGCCGAAGGTAAGTGCCGTTTCCCGGCGTCTTTCGGCAGAAGCCGCAGTCCGGAGCGCACAGCGACCGGCACAATGCTCTGTGCGCGAAGAAGCCGCTTCTTTGCCACCGGGCGTCGAAGAGCTCGGCAAATGCTGAGACGCGTTAAACGAAAGCGCAAAGCACCGGGATTGAGTGCACTGCTCTCAAACTGAGCCAGGACAAGAACTAATCACTTTTCAGACGTTTAAGCTTCGTTTAACAGACGATGATAATAAGTTCTCGGACAACTTTTCTTTGCACCTTTCTAAGCAATTTGAAGCACTCCGTGGGGAATCTTACTTTTTCTTTTCGTCTCGGAGCTAGTAAGAACCCGACTAGCTTTATGAAAAACGTCGGGGATTCTTACTGTGCTGGCACAGTTTTTTCTTGAGAGAAAGCCTGGAAAAGCTTTTTCGCTAAGACGTAGGCGGCAAGAGCCGCAGAAGACGGGTTACCGCCACTCGCCGAAGGTAGGTGCCGGTAACCGGCGTCTTTCGGCAGAAGCCGCGGTCCGGAGCGCACAGCGACCGGCACAATGCTCTGTGCGCGAACAAGCCGCTTCTTCGCCTTCGGGCGACGGGGAGCTCGGCAGATGCTGAGACGCGTTAAACGAAAGCACAAAGCACCTGGGTTGAATGCGGAGCTCTCAAACTGAGCCATGACCAGAACTAATCACTTTCTAGACGTTTAAGCTTACTTGAACATAAGAAGGAAAAAAGTTCTCAGACAATTTTCTTTGCACCTTTCTAAGCTATTTGAAGCACTCCGTGGGGAAATCCTAATTTTGTTTTAGTCTCGGAGCTAGAAAAACTCGACTAGCTTTATGAAAAACGTCCAGGGATTCTTCCTGTGCTGGCACAGTTTTTTCTTGAGAGAAAGCCTGGAAAAGCTTTTTCGCTAAGATGTAGGCGGCAAGAGCCGCAGAAGACGGGTTACCGCAACTCGCCGAAGGTAGGTGCCGGTTCCCTGCGTCTTTCTGCAGAAGCTGCGATCCGGAGCGCACAGCGACCGGCAAAATGCTCTGTGCGCGAACAAGCCGCTTCTTCGCCTCCGGGCAACAGAGAGCTCGGCAAATGCTGTGATGCGTTAAATGAAGGCACAAAGCACCGGGATTGAGTGCACAGTTCTAAAATTGAGCCATGACCAGAACTAATCACTTTCTAGACGTTTAAGCTTACTTGAACATAAGAAGGAAAAAAGTTCTCAGACAATTTTCTTTGCACCTTTCTAAGCTATTTGAAGCACTCCGTGGGGAAATCCTAATTTTGTTTTAGTCTCGGAGCTAGAAAAACTCGACTAGATTTATGAAAAACGTCGAGGGATTCTTATTGTGTTGGCACAGTTTTTTCTTGAGAGAAAGCCTGGGAAAGCTTTTTCGCTAAGAGGTAGGCGCCAAGAGCCGCAGAAGACGGGTTACCGCAACTGGCCAAAGGAAGGTGCCGGTTCCCAGCGTCTTTCGGCAGAAGCTGCGGTCCGGAGCGCACAGTGACCGGCACAATGCTCTGTGCGCGAAGAAGCTGCTTTTTTGCCTCTGGGCGACGGAGAGCTCGGCAGATGCTGAGACGCGTTAAAGGAAAGCGCAAAGCACCGGGATTGAGTGCACAGCTCTCAAACTGAGCCAGGACAAGAACTAATCACTTTCCAGACGTTTAAGCTTCCTTTAACAGACGAAGGGAAAAAGTTCTCGGACAACTTTTCTTTGCACCTTTCTAAGCAATTTGAAGCACTCCGTGGGGAATCTTACTTTTTCTTTTCGTCTCGGAGCTGATAAGAACTCGACTAGCTTTATGAAAAACGTCGAGGGATTCTTCCTGTGCTGGCACAGTTTTTTCTTGAGAGAAAGCCTGGAAAAGCTTTTTCGCTAAGATGTAGGCGGCAAGAGCCGCAGAAGACGGGTTACCGCAACTGGCCAAAGGAAGGTGCCGGTTCCCAGCGTCTTTCGGCAGAAGCCGCGGTCTGAGCGCACAGCGACCGGCACAATGCACTGTGCGCGAAAAAGCCGCTTCTTCGCCTCCGGGCGACGGAGAGCTCGGCAGATGCTGAGACGCGTTAAACGAAGGCGCAAAGCACCGGGATTGAGTGCACAGCTCTCAAACTGAGCCAGGACAAGAACTAATCACTTTCCAGACGTTTAAGCTTCGTTTAACAGACGAAGGGAAAAAGTTCTCGGACAACTTTACTTTTCACCTTTCTAAGCAATTTAAAGCACTCCGTGGGGAATCTTACTTTATCTTTTCGTCTCGGAGCTAGTAAGAACCCGACTAGCTTTATGATAAAAGTCGAGGGATTCTTCCTGTGCTGGCACAGTTTTTTCTTGAGAGAAAGCCTGGAAAAGCTTTTTCGCTAAGACGTAGGCGGCAAGAGCCGCAGAAGACGGGTTACCGCAACTCGCCGAAGGTAGGAGCCGGTTACCGGCGTCTTTCGGCAGAAGCCGCGGTCTGAGCGCACAGCGACCGGCACAATGCCCTGTGCGCGAAAAAGCCGCCTCTTCGCCTCCGGGCGACGGAGAGCTCGGCAGATGCTGAGACGCGTTAAACGAAGGCGCAAAGCACCGGGACTGAGTGCACAGCTCTCAAACTGAGCCAGGACAAGAACTAATCACTTTCCAGACGTTTAAGCTTCCTTTAACAGACGAAGGGAAAAAGTTCTCGGACAACTTTACTTTTCACCTTTCTAAGCAATTTAAAGCACTCCGTGGGGAATCTTACTTTTTCTTTTCGTCTCGGAGCTAGTAAGAACCCGACTAGCTTTATGATAAAAGTCGAGGGATTTTTCCTCTGCTGGCACAGTTTTTTCTTGAGAGAAAGCCTGGAAAAGCTTTTTCGCTAAGACGTAGGCGGCAAGAGCCGCAGAAGACGGGTTACCGCAACTCGCCGAAGGTAGGAGCCGGTTCCCGGCGTCTTTCGGCAGAAGCCGCGGTCTGAGCGCACAGCGACCGGCACAATGCCCTGTGCGCGAAAAAGCCGCTTCTTCGCCTCCGGGCGACGGAGAGCTCGGCAGATGCTGAGACGCGTTAAACGAAGGCGCAAAGCACCGGGATTGAGTGCACAGCTCTCAAACTGAGCCAGGACAAGAACTAATCACTTTCCAGACGTTTAAGCTTCGTTTAACAGACGAAGGGAAAAAGTTCTCGGAAAACTTTTCTTTGAAGCACTCCGTGGGGAATCTTTCTATTTCTTTTCGTCTCGGACCTTGTAAGAACTCGATTAGCTTTATGATAAAAGTCGAGGGATTTTTCCTCTGCTGGCACAGTTTTTTCTTGAGAGAAAGCCTGGAAAAGCTTTTTCGCTAAGACGTAGGCGGCAAGAGCCGCAGAAGACGGGTTACCGCAACTCGCCGAAGGTAGGAGCCGGTTACCGGCGTCTTTCGGCAGAAGCCGCAATCCGGAGCGCACAGCGACCGGCACAATGCCTTGTGCGCGAACAAGCCGCTTCTTCGCCTCCGGGCGACAGAGAGCTCGGCAGATGCTGAGACGCGTTAAACGAAGGGGCAAAGCACCGGGATTGAGTGCACTGCTCTCAAACTGAGCCAGGACAAGAACTAATCACTTTCCAGACGTTTAAGCTTCGTTTAACAGACGAAGGGAAAAAGTTCTCGGACAACTTTACTTTGCACCTTTCTAAGCAATTTAAAGCACTCCGTGGGGAATCTT
>NW_026108564.1:0-7370 GCF_022539315.1 Serinus canaria | reverse complement strand
GTTTGGGGTGCCCTTGGGATGTCCAATCCCGGATATTTGGGGTGCCCTGGGGATGCTCCAAACCCCGATATTTGGGGTGCGCTTGGGATGTCCCAATCCCGGATATTTGGGGTGCCCCAATCCCCGATATTTGGGGTGCCCTGGAGATGCCCCAATCCCGGATATTTGGGGTGCCCCAATCCCGGATATTTGGGGTGCCCCAATCCCCGATATTTGGGGTCCCCCAATCCCGGATATTTGGGGTTCCCCCGGCCCCCCCAGCCTCCCCGGGCCGTCCCTCCCTGTCACCCCGCTGTCCCCCCAGGGTACTCGGTGTCCTCGCTGCAGCTGCCGGGGGGGCAGCGCCTGTTGGTGGCCGGTGCCCCCCGGTTCCAGCACAAGGGCAAGGTGGTCCTGTTCCAGCTGGACCCCGCGGGCACCGTCACGGTGGCCCAGGCGCTGGTGGGGGACCAGGTGAGGGGTGTGGGGGGGCCTTGAGGGCTTGGGGGAGGGGGTCTGGGCCCCCCCTCGGCCTCAGTGCCCCTCGCACCCCCAGATCGGCTCCTACTTCGGCAGCGAGGTGCTGGCCCTGGACCTGGAGGGTGACGGTGACAGCGACCTGCTGCTGGTGGCAGCGCCCTCCTACCTGGGGGGGCAGGGCTGGGAGAGCGGGAGGGTCTACGTGTACCGGGTGGGGCAGGTGAGGGGGCTGGGGGGGTCTGGGACAGGTGAGAGGGGCTGGGGGGGTCTGGGGGTGTGGGGCAGGTGCGAGGGGCTGGGGTGGGTTTGTGTGCACCTGTGGGGCAGGTGAGAGGGCAGGTGTGGGTCTGGGGGTGTGGGAAAGGTGAGAGGGCTGGGGTGGGTCTGGGGGTGTGGGAAAGGTGAGAGGGCTGGGGTGGGTCTGGGGTGTGGGAGAGGTGAGAGGGGCAGGTGTGGGTCTGGGGTGTGGGAGAGGTGAGAGGGGCAGGTGTGGGTCTGGGGTGTGGGAGAGGTGAGAGGGCTGGGGGGGTCTGGGGGTGTGGGAGAGGGGAGAGGGGCAGGTGTGGGTCTGGGGGTTTGGGAAAGGTGAGAGGAACGTGGGGCTGGGGCAGGGCTGGGGCAGGGGCTGGGGCTGGGGCTGGGGCAGGGGCTGGGGCAGGGGCTGGGGCTGGGCTGGGGCTGGGGCAGGGGCAGGGGCTGGGGCTGGGGCGGGAGCAGGGGGCTGGGGCTGGGGCAGGGGGCAGGGGCTGGGGCTGGGGCTGGGGCTGGGGGCTGGGGCTGGGGCAAGGGCTGGGGCTGGGGCAGGGGGCTGGGGCTGGGGCTGGGGCAGGGGGCTGGGGCTGGGGCAGGGGCTGGGGCAGGGGCAGGGGGCTGGGGCTGGGGCTGGGGCTGGGGCAGGGCAGGGGCTGGGGCTGGGGGCTGGGGCAGGGCTGGGGCTGGGGGCTGGGGCTGGGGCAGGGGGCTGGGGCTGGGCTGGGGCTGGGGCAGGGGCAGGGGGCTGGGGGCAGGGGGCTGGGGCAGGGGGCTGGGGCAGGGGCTGGGGCTGGGGCAGGGGGCAGGGAGCTGGGGCAGGGGGCTGGGGCTGGGGCTGGGGCTGGGGCTGGGGCTGGGGCTGGGGCGGGGAGCAGGGGGCGGGGGCAGGGAGGATCAGCGGGACGCAGAGGGGCTGAAGGAATCGGAGGGGCTGGGGGGACATTGAGGAGGGGGTGTCTGTCCCTTGGGGGTACCGAGCGCCCCCCGCACCCCCCAGGAGCGCCTGAGCCCCGCGGGGTCGCTGCTCCCCGAGCCCAGGCCCCAGGATTGCCGGTTCGGCTCGGCCCTGGGCGCCGTGCCCAACCTGGGCCAGGACGGGCGGGCCGGGGCCGTGGTGGGCGCTCCGCTGGAGGACGGGCACCGAGGGGCGCTCTACGTGTTCCACTGGGCCCCGGGCACCCTCCTGCCCCGCCGCACCCAGGTGAGACCGCGGGCAGTGCCAGGGGGGGCGGCCGGGCCTGGGCTCGGGGGGACCGGGACAGGGACGGGGACAGCCTGGGAATGGGGACAGGGACTGGGACAGCCTGGGAATGGGGACAGGGACAGCCTGGGAATGGGGACAGGGACTGGGACAGCCTGGGATGGGGACAGGGACAGCCTGGGAATGGGGACAGGGACAGGGACAGCCTGGGATGGGACAGGGACAGCCTGGGATGGGGACAGGACAGGGGCTGGGACAGGGAATGGGACAGGGACAGGACCGCCTGGGGAATGGGGACAGGGACTGGGACAGGGACAGGGACAGCCTGGGAATGGGGACAGGGACAGGGACTGGGAATGGGGACAGGGACAGGGACAGGGACAGCCTGGGAATGGGGACAGGGACAGGGACTGGGACAGCCTGGGATGGGGACAGGGACAGGGACTGGGACAGGGACGGGGACAGGGACAGGGACAGCCTGGGAATGGGGACAGGGACAGCCTGGGACATGGAGAGGGGACAGGGAGATGGAGAGGGGACAGGGACAGCCTGGGACATGGGGACGTGGAGAGGGGACAGGGACAGCCTGGGAACGGGACATGGAGAGGTGACACTTTTACAGTGCATTTTAATTAAGAAATAATTAGCTTCTGGTTGTGATGGTGTGAATTATAACAGCTGTATTGTCTCACCCTTCACACCGAGATAAAAACAGAATAAAAGTTTTAAAAACTTTTATTTAAAAAAAAATTATTTTTATTTTACTGGATTTTATTTTTTACTTGATTTTATTTTTACTTGATTTCATATTTCATTTAACTTTGTTTTACTTTATTTTTACTTGGTTTTACATTTTATTTAACTCCATTTGAAAAGTTTTTATTTAAAACTATTTATTCTCTTTTATAAAACCAGCTGAGCCTCTCAGTCTCCCCTCCTCTGGGCCAGAAAAGGGCTTAAAAATTCAAAATTAATTCAAAATTCAAAATTTGATCATTCTCGTTGGCAGCGCATCGAGGCGGCGGCGCTGGGCTGGAGCCTGCGGTACTTCGGGATCAGCGTGGACGGACGGACGGACATGGACGGGGACGGACTGGTGGACGTGGCCGTGGGGGCGCAGGGGGCGGCCGTGGTGCTGCGGTGAGCAGGGGACAGGGACAGGGACAGGGGACAGGGACAGCCCAGGAATGGGGACAGGGACAGGGACAAGGGACAGGGACAGGGACACCTCGGGAACGGGGACAGGGGACAGTGACAGCCTGGGTTTGGGGACAGGGACACACTGGGGACAGGGACAGCCTGGGACTGGGGACAGGGACAAGGGACAGGGACAGGGGACGGGGACACCTCGGGAATGGGGACAGGGACACACCAGGAATGGGGACAGGGACACACTGGGGACAGGGACAGCCTGAGATTGGGGACATGGAGAAGGGACAGGGACACCTCAGGAATGGGGACGGGAACAGCCCAGGAATGGGGACAGGGACAAGGGACACCTTGGGAATGGGGACGTGAAGAAGGGACGGGGACACCTTGGGAATGGGGACAGGGACAGCCGGGGGAATGGGGACAGGGACACCGCTGGGGACAGGGAGGTGGATAAGGGACAGGGACACCTCAGGAATGGGGACGGGAACAGCCCAGGAATGGGGACAGGGACAAGGGACAGTGACAGCCTGGGTTTGGGGACAGGGACAGGGGACAGGGACAGCCCAGGAATGGGGACAGGGACAAGGGACAGGGACAAGGGACAGGGACAGGGGACGGGGACACCTCGGGAATGGGGACAGGGACAGCCCAGGAATGGGGACAGGGACAGGTGACAGGGACACCTTGGGAATGGGGACAGGGACAGCCGGGGAATGGGGACAGGGACAGGGGACAGGGACATGGAAAAGGACAGGGACATGGAGAGGGGACAGGGACAAGGGACAGGAACACCCTGGGAATGGGGACAGGGACAAGGGACAGGGACATGGAGAGGGGACAGGGACCCTAGGGAATGGGGATAGGGACACCCCGGGAATGGGGACATGGAGAGGGGACAGGGACACCCTGGGAATGGGGACATGGAGAAGGGACAGGGACAACCCTGGAATGGGGACAGGAACACCCCAGGAATGGGGACATGGAGAGGGACAGGGACACCCCAGGGACAGGGACACCCTGGGATCAAGGACATGCAGAGGGGACAGGGACACCCTGGGACTGGGGACAGGGACACCCCGAGAACAGTGACACGTAGGCCATGAGGACACTCCGTGCCTCAGTTTCCCCTTGCGAGAGAATCCGGGACCCTCCCAGCGCTCTCTCTCCACGCCTCAGCCCGGAGCCAGGCCCGGCTGTCGCTGTCCCCAGGCTGACAGCCCGCGGTGGCCTTGTCCCCCAGGTCGCGCTGGATCCTCCAGGTGGCCGCGGCGGTGTCGGTGGAGCCGGCGGCCGTCAGCGTCACCCGGCGGAACTGCCGGCGCGGCGGCTCCGGTGCCGTCTGCCTGCGCGCCCGCCTCTGCTTCCGCGCCCGGAGCCGCGCCCCGAGCGCCCCCCGGGGAATGGCCGTGGGTGAGTGCGGGCCCGGGGGGCTGCAGGGTCCTGGGAGTGCCCCTGGAGCGCCCCTGGCTGGGTGGGGAGAACCCCAGGAACATCCCAGAGCATCCCAAAGGGTCCTGGAGAACCCCAGGAACATCCCAGAGCATCCCAAAGGGTCCTGGAGAACCCCAGGAACACCCCAGAGCATCCCAAAGGGTCCTGGAGTGACCTAAAGGGTCCTGGGGGTGTCCCTGGAGCTCCCCTGGCTGGGTGGGGAGCGCCCCAGGAACATCCCAGAGCATCCCAAAGGCTCCAGGAACATCCCAGAGCATCCCAAAGGGTCCTGGAGTGATCTAAATGGTCCTGGGAGTGTCCTTGGAGCATCCCTGGCTGGGTGGGGAGAACCCCAGGAACACCCCAGAACATCCCAGAGCATCCCAAAGGGTCCTGGAGCAACCCAAAGGGTTCTGGAGAACCCCAGAGCATCCCAAAGGCTCCTGGAGTCACCTAAAGGGTCCTGGCAGCATCCCTGGAGCTCCCCTGGCTGGGGGGGAGAACCCCAGAGCATCCCAAAGGGTCCTGAAGTCACCTAAAGGGTCCTGGGAGTGCCCCTGGAGCGACCCTGGCTGGATGGGGAACATCCCAGAGCATCCCAAAGGGTCCAGGAACATCCCAGAGCATCCCAAAGGCTCCTGGAGCTTCCCAGAGCATCCTTGGAGCATCCCAAAGGCTCCTGGAGCATCCCAGAGCAACCCAGAGCATCCCAAAGGCTCCTGGACCAACCCAAAGTGTCCTGGAGCATCCCAGAGCATCCCAAAGGGTCCCTGGGAGTGTCCCTGGAGCATCCCAGAACATCCCTGGGGTCCCTCCCAGCGGAGCCGCCTCTCCCGCGGCCGTGCCGGCGCTGAGCCGCCGCTGTCCCGCAGCTCTCCGGTACAACGTGTCCCTGGAGGAGCGGAGCCCGGCATCCCGAGCCGCCTTCGACTCCGGGGCCCGCCGGCTGCTGCAGCGCCGCACGGAGCTCCCGCTGGGCCGCCAGAGCTGCACCCGCGTCCCCTTCCACGTCCTGGTCAGCGCCGCGGCCCCTCCCGGCCCCCGGGGGCTCCTCCAGCCCCGTTCCCGGGGTCCCACCGGGGTGAGGCTGACGGGACCCCCCCGGTCGTGCAGGACACCTCGGATTACCTGCGGCCCCTCAGCCTCGGCCTCAGCTGGGCGCTGGAGGCGGCGGCCGGCTCCGTGCTGGATGAGGCGGCTCCCACCTCCCTGCGCAAACTGGTGGGTACTGGGAGGGGTGGGGCCGGGCACTGGGATGGGCACTGGGCACTGGGATTGGCACCGGGATCACCCCCGGGCACTGGGATGGGCATCGGGATCAACCCCGGGCACTGGGATGGGCACTGGGCACTGGGATTGGCACCGGGATCACCTCTGGGCACTGGGATGGGCACCGGGATCAACCCCGGGCACTGGGATGGGCACTGGGCACTGGGATGGGCACCGGGATCACCCCCAGGCACTGGGATGGGCACTGGGCACTGGGATGGCACTGGGATCACCCCAGGCACTGGGATGGGCACCGGATCACCCCGGGCACTGGGATGGGCACTGGGCACTGGGATTGGCACCGGGATCACCTCTGGGCACTGGCATGGGCACTGGGATTACCCCCGGGCACGGGGATGGGCACTGGGCACTGGGATTGGCACCGGGATCACCCCCGGGCACTGGGATGGGCACTGGGCACTGGGATTGGCACCGGGATCACCCCCAGGCACTGGGATGGGCACTGGGCACTGGGATTGATACCAGGATCACCTCTGGGCACTGGGATGGGCACCGGGATCCCCCCTGGGCACTGGGATGGGCACTGGGCACTGGGATGGGCACCGGGATCCCCCCTGGGCACTGGGATGGGCACTGGGATCACCCCCGGGATGGGCACTGGGCACTGGGATCACACTGGGATCACCCCTGGGATCACCCCTGGGCACTGGGATCACCCCTGGGCACTGGGATCACACCAAGATCCACCCTCAGGCACTGGGATCACCCCGGGATCACCTCCAGTCACTGGGATTGCATTGGGATCACCCCTGGGCACAGGGATCACCCCTGGGCACTGGGATGGGCACTGGGATCACCCCTGGACCCCAGGATCACCCCTGGACATTGGGGTCACCTCTGAGCCCCAGGGTCACCCCCAGGCTCTGGGGTCACCCTGGGGTCCCCCCTGGCTCCTTCCAGATCCCGTTCTTCAAGGACTGCGGTGACGACGACGAGTGCGTCACCGACCTGGTGCTCAAGGCCACCACGGACATCGTGGGCTCCAGGTACCCCCGGTGTCCCCACGGTGTCCCCACGGTGTCCCCACGGTGTCCCTGGGATCCCAGAGCTCCCTGTGGACCCCCCCGGCCTCCAGGCAGAGCCCCCACATCGTGCGCAAGGGCCGGAGGAGGATGCTGGTGGAGGTGGAGCTGGAGAACCGGGAGGAGAACGCCTACAACGCCAGCCTGTGGCTGCACCTGCCTGGGAACCTCCACTTCTCCAGCCTCGTGCTCCAGGTGCAGCCTGGGGGGAGCCCAGATCCCTGAGGAACCCCCCCAAATCCCTGAGGAACCCCCCCAAATCCCTGAGGAACCCCTCCAAATCCCTGAGGAACCCCTCCAAGTGTCTGAGGAACCCCTCCAAAATGTCCCACCAAATCCCTGAGGAACCCCCCAAATCCCTGAGGAATCCCCCCAAATCCCTGAGGAACCCCTCCAAATCCCTGAGGAATCCCCCAAATCCCTGAGGAACCCTCCCAAGTCCCTGAGGAACCCCTCCAAGTCCCTGAGGAGCTCCCCCAAAAATGTCCCACCAAATCCATGAGGAACTCCTCCAAACTCTCCATCAAATCCATGAGGAACTCCTCCAAACTCTCCACCAAATC
>NW_026108563.1:0-7377 GCF_022539315.1 Serinus canaria | reverse complement strand
ATCATAAAGTCTAACTGAAATTTGAATTATATATAAAACAAATGCATATTGTATGCTTGTGAGTATCTATTGTATACACAGGATGGTTTTCGAACTCCACTTTTTCTGCAGCAGTCAGGTTTCATTAGCAACACTCCTAAAATCTAGAGCTGTCCCAAAATTTTTGTGGCATTATGACATCCTGCATTAGTTTTTCTTTTTCAATGTGGACTATGATGTATGTCTTATTTCTTTGGTTGTGGGGTTTAAATTGAATATTCCCAGTAAATGTGAACATTTTAATTAGTAATCATTTGCCTGTGATCCTGGTGGACAAAAAGCTTTCTGATTATACAAAAGCTACTCCCTCTGAAAAATCTAGAAAATTAGGGTGTTTGTTTGGATTCTTCTTACATAAAAGATGTTTCATTTTGCACCTAGACTAATATTTCTTTTACAGTGAAAATATCAGAAACTCTTGGGAAAAATAGTTATTCTTCAATAAGTTGAAGAAGAAACTCATATTTAGACTACATGGCAAATGTCTGGATTTGTTTAATATTTTCTGAAGCTGGATATGCAAAGCCCATGGGCCTTCTGTTGGAGAATCAGGTTGCCACAAACTGGAGCATTTTAAACTGCAGGGATCTTGTAGGCATGACAGAAATTTGGAAAAAAAGATCATATGTAAGGAATTTCTTTTACCTGGAAATCAATTCAGTGGAAATATTTAGATTGGTCTCATAAAATTACATCAGCCATGTGAGCACTGCACAGTTTTAATTAATGCTTATTTTGTGTTGGGGCTCTAGATTCCTTTTCCTGAAATACCTTTTCTCTTGAATTTGAGAAACAGCTAATTTGGCACTCTTTTATACATGTTAATCCCTTGTAATCCCATTGGATTCAGGGTGGTGCATTACAAAAATGATCTTCTTAACATCAAGAGAATCACTGGTACAAGAGCCCTGGCAGTTTTAAGGAGTAACTCTCCATCCCTCCCAGTCTGTCTTTTCCTCTTTTGTTTTTATTCTTCCTCTTTCTTTGGAAATTTATGGGAATTTGACTGAATCAGAGGGAAGTATCCGTTTAAATCCTCACTGAAATTTGTGCTTTTTGAACAAATTTTGCTCGTGAGAGCTCAATTGCATTTGCCACGGCCCTGCCTGATCTCTCTGTCCCCTCACACGTCTGAAATGATTTGTGATTTTACCAATTTCTACAATCTCCCTTAACAAAAATGCCCTTTTCTCTGAGCTTTGAATAAACTTCAGAATAATCTTCCTGCAGCTATCCAAGAAATTAATTTGCCAAATGAATTCTTTTTAAAAGGAAATGAAAATATCAAATAGTTTTCTTTCTTTTGATTCATATTAATTCTTGTCAAGTCCTCCTCTTAGACCTTCACCACAATTAACTACATTCTACTTTAAGTATCTAGTTAATGAAAACTTGTAGATTAATTAGGCACCATGGTCTTAATTTCTCTAATCATCCATATCTTTAAAGAAACTGGAGGAAAAAAGGAAAATAAAATAAGAGGCATTTCAATGTCTGGCATGACATTCCAGAATAAGTATGTAGAAATTGAAATATTCCAAATTTTAAACTCAAATAACCATTCCAAGTCATTCCAGCTAACGAGCTATTTGTAAAAATAAAGCAGTTAAGTGTCACGATATGGCACGAAATGATGACACAGACACTGCTGCTCTCGAGGGGAACAAAAAGAGCACCTTTATTTTCTGACTCCAACATTTATAGTTTTCCAAAGGTGACAGTGGATTGGAGGGTGACAGTGCCACCTCTCCAATGCCACTGGACAGACCAAGGGTCCATCAATTCTCTCCACCTCCATGAAAGAATGCAAAACATAGGTTATTTACAGAATTGTGTGTGAGAAAGTTTGTTGAGAGAATATAAACATCAGAAGGCTTACAAAGTTTTACAAAATCAGGGTGACATCTCACCCTTTTCTGTCTAAAAAAGAAAAAACGAAAAAAGAAAATGAACAATGTGAAAAACAAACATGAACAATGTTCAGTGTCCATTTGCGGAGGAGTCATCAGAGTGAGCACTCGCGTCGTCTGCATCCGAGTCATCACCCGATGAGTCACCCGCTTGATGCCTTTCAGGTTGGTCACGGTCTCCATGTTGCCCGTCGGCCGGATTCTGTCTCTGCGGTCGCAGGTCAGGGCGAACACACTTCGAAGGTACCCAGCGTACCCCAGTATCTGTGGATACACAAGCATACCCGCGCCCCGAAGCGATAAGGTCATAGGGACCTTCCCACTGTTTGGTGACTAAATTCCGCACCCGAACCTTCGCTCGAGGCCGAAGTGCCTCATCCGCAGCCTGCAACGAGAGATGATGGTTCAAAATGACAGGATTATTTGAGTTCTGCGGCACAGTGAGATGATTGATTGTGTACAAAGCTTTCGCCAACCGACTGTGCGGGGTTTCACCCTGCATTCCCCGTTTTTGTTTTTGAAGAACCCGCTTCAGAGTACCATGAGCGCGTTCTACAATAGCTTGACCGGTTGGAGAATGAGGGATACCAAACTTGTGTGAGACACCCCACAACTGCAGGAACTGCCGCACCTTCTGTGATGCGTAAGCAGGACCATTGTCGGTCTTCACAGCAGAAGGTATGCCCAGAACGGCAAAGGCCTGCCTCCAGTGGGCAATGACATCACGGGCCTTTTCTCCAGTGTGAGCAGAAGCCCACATCGCAGAGGAGAACGTGTCCACCGTGACATGCACATACTTGAGCCGGCCAAACTCGGCAATCTGGGTGACATCGGTCTGCCAAAGCTCCAAGGCCCTAAGGCCTCTGGGGTTTACCCCTGCCGGCAAAGGCGGAGCAAGCGCGTGGCAGTCGTCACACGACTCAACAATGTCACGAGCCTCAGTTGGCGTCAGCTGAAACTGCTTCTGCAGGGTATGTGCGTTTTGGTGGAAAAACCCATGTGATGCCTTGGCCTGCGCGAGTGTATCAGGCTGAGGTGCCACCCACGCTGGGTTAGCCAACTTGTCAGCCCTCGCGTTACCTTCCACTATAAAGCCTGGCAAAGAGGTGTGACTCCTCACATGCAGAACATAGAAGGGATGAACCCGAGCCTGAATGGCACGCCACAAGGTCTTCAGCAAATGAAACAAGGCAGGATTACTGACCTCCTTCAAAACCGAATGACCCAATCGCTGCGCGATGTCGGCCACATAGGCGGAATCCGTGACCAAGTTGAAAGGCTCCTGGGAAAATTTCTCAAATGCCATGACAGCAGCCCTCAGTTCAACCAATTGGGCTGATCCATCCTCATGACCTTCCAAAACCTGCCACTCAGATCCATCCTTCCAGGTAACAATGGCCTTTCCGGTCCTCCCGGAACCGTCAGTGAAGACGGTGGGTCCTTGCACGGGTTCCTGACTATTTTTGGGCCGCAAAGACATTTGTGTGAATCTCGCCACATGCAACAGCTTATGGCTGGGCAGATGATAAGTGATCTGCCCTGAAAAGTTTTCCAGAGCACTCTGCAGGGACACACTGTTTGCAAAGCTCCAGTCAAAATCCTCCCGTTGCACCGGGAGTACAATCTTTGCGGGATCCGCACCCATCAATTGCAAACACCGTTGCCGGCATTTGATTATCAAGCGAGCGATTAGCTCAAACAATGCAGTTGCCGTCTTCTGCGGCTGATGGGGCAGGAAAACCCATTCCAAGATGTGCAAGGAATCGGACCATTTGTCACTCCACTGGCCAATGATACCTGTGGGATGCGAATCTGGAGTGGTGATGAACACAGTGACATCAACGGAGGGATCAATGCGATGAACTTGGCAAGCCGAAACAGCTTGCTGAACCACCTCCAGCGCCTTTTGCGCCTCAGGGGTCAACGTGCGAGGTGACTTTAGATCATTGTCTCCTTTCAACAAATCATACAGCGGAGACAGCTGTGCATTGGTCAGTCCCAAATATGGACGCAACCAAGTGATGACACCTACCAATTTCTGAGCATCATTCAGTGTCTTCACAGAATGCACAAATTGCACCTCTTGGTGACAAATTGTCTGTTCCAGAATTTTGACCCCCAAATACTTCCAAGGTGGTTGTTGTTGAACCTTTTCTGGAGCCACTTGCAGCCCATGAGCATGCAAAGCATCCAGCAACCGAGGCTGAATCCTCAGCAGCTCATCCTGGGTGGACGCAGCCACCAAAATGTCGTCCATATAATGATACAGACGTGCATCAGGAAACTGCTTGCGAACTCCAGACAAGGCCTGGGCCACATACCATTGGCATATGGCTGGGGAATTGCGCATGCCCTGGGCAGCGTCCTCCATTGATATCTCTGTGCCGGCTCAGCGTTGTTAATTGCTGGCACCGTGAAGGCAAATTTCGGCCTGTCATTTGGATGCAAAGGAATTGTAAAGAAACAATCCTTCAGATCCACAATGAGGATCGGCCAGTCCGCGGGAAGCATGGTAGGCGATGGCATGCCCACCTGCAATGTTCCCATGCCTTCCATCACGGCATTGACCTTTCGGAGGTCTTGCAACAACCTCCATTTCCCAGATTTCTTTTTGATGCAGAAGACAGGAGTGTTCCAGGGACTGGTAGAAGGCTCCAGATGACCCTGGTCCAACTGCTCCTGCACCAGATTTCGAAGGGCGACCAATTTTTCATGAGGGAGGGGCCACTGGTTCTCCCAAACAGGTTTGTCTACCAGCCACCGTATAGGAGGCGTAGAACAGTCTGTGCCCATCGTCGCAGTGGCCCCCATCAAAAACCCGTCCCGATGCGCACCTCCCAGGCGGACAGAACATCCCTCCCCCAGAGGTTAGCAAGGGTAGAGGTAACATGAGGCCTAACCCAGGCCGTCTGTCCCTCCGGGTTTGCGACCAGCACGGGCCGCTGGCTCACGAAACATTGCGCCGTCCCTCCCAGTCCTGTGACAGGCGTCTCCACCGGATCCAGGGGCCACTCCGGGGGCCAGGCAGCAAGGGAGAGAATCGTGACATCAGCCCCACTGTCAAGAAGTCCGCGGAGGCGGATGTCCGACGGCGTCGCACCAGGGTTGGACAGGGTGCACAGCATCTCGGGACGGTCCTTGGACAGGACGGTGGTCCAGGGAACTTTAGGCGACCCAGTGGATCCAAAGCCGCCCACACCACGTGACCGGTCAGCCGTCCTGCGAACAGAGGACTTAAAAGGCACAAGTTGAGCAATGCGCGTCCCTTTTGGGACTGTGACGGGGGGGTGGGTGTGGAAACCATGGCACAAATCTGCCCTGTGAAGTCTGCATCAATGAGCCCCAGGTGCACAATGATGCCCTGAATGGTGGCGCTAGACCTCCCCATCAGGAGAGCACTCATGCCTCCACCCAAGGGACCAAAAGCATCCAGGGGAATCTTGTGTATCCGACAAGATTCTAAGACAACAGTTGCTGCGGTGCAGACATCCACACCTGCTGATCCGCGGGTGCTGGCCGCAAGCCGGCAGAGCAGACCTCCATCGGCTCCGGGGTCTGGAGAGAGACTTGTGTCGGAGCGCATCTCTCCGGGGCGCTCCGCTTCCGGTTTCCCGAACCCGGCAAAGCCTGGCCATTAACATGAGCCGTCGCCTGACATGAAGGCAGCGTCCACAAAGCCGACGAGGATTGACCACGGCCCCGAGGAGTCACTGGCCTCCCGCCGGCAGCGTCGGTAGACGCGCTAAATCGGAACACCTCAGCGCCCTGCCGCGCCGCAGCCCCGGCAGAGGGCTCCGCGGGGGGGGCAGGCGCGGGCGCCGGCACGGATCGGGAAACCGGCGGGGGGCCCCCCTCCCCCGACACGGGGGCGGGGCCGGGTGCCGAGAGGGGCACGGCCCATGGAGTCACATCAGAGCGGGCCGGCACAAGGGGGGCGGGCAAAACCCCGATGAGCGCCGGGCCCGTGCCGTGAGAGGCGGCAGCCGGTACCACCTCCGCCGGGCGGGGCGGGGCGGGCTGCCCGGCCGCGGGGGCCGGGCCCGCCGGAGGAGTGACGGACGGCCTACCCCGGGCTGCGGCCACGGACTGCGCTTGCCCAGGGACGGGAGAAACCGCCCCCCCCTCCGAGAAGCCGGACCCAGGAGGAGGCGAAGCCGTCTCTACTGCAGCCAGGGGGTACTTGGCGGAGACGCCACATTGCGGACACAGAATCGTCACGGAATCAGAGTCAAACAGAGGTGGGAGCGGGGCCCGTGACTGCCCGCCGTCCCCAAGCGCCGGGAAGGCACACAGGGAGGGAGGGTCCCCCCCCGTCCCGCTGGCCGTGCGGGGCGGGGCGGGGCGAGGGCGGCCCCCCTGCTCCACGGAGCTCCCAGATGCCCGCGGGGCACCCCCCGCCGGGCTCGGGACCAGCTGGCCAGGAGCCCAATCCACCCCGGGGGAACACACATCGCCCTCCGAGGCGGAGCTGCCCCCCAGCTCTCCCTCTCGGGGTGTGGGAGAGGGTCCTGCGTCATACAGAAAATCAGACTCCCCCTCCTCCACATCCGAGACAGAAGGGGTCCCTAGGGAACCCCGAGAGCTATAACGAGGAGACCCCCGCCAAACGTCACTCAACTTCTGCCAGTGCACCATCAGCGATCTCACATCCACCGAAAATCGTCAAGGAGAGCAACCATGAGACGATCCCCCACGCGAGACCACGCCTCCCTAGAGAGCGCCTCCAAAGAGTCCGAAAAAAACCCTTGCTCTCTGGCCCACAGAAACAGACTCTCAAACTCACTCCAGGAAAGGGAAACTCCCCTCCGGTCGAGGATAACTTTCCAGAGGTCTAAAAGAACAGAAACATCCGAGGAACTCACAGAGGCTGCCATCTCTCACAAGAGCAGCAGGCAACGCCAAGCAAACAAAAGGGGGGGGGAAGGATACAACCTCACCCAGCAAGGCCGCACGACACTCAAGGTCTCAAATTCACACGAAGGGGTTCACCAGATGTCACAATAAGGCACGAAATGATGACACAGACACTGCTGCTCTCGAGGGGAACAAAAAAGAGCACCTTTATTTTCTGACTCCAACATTTATAGTTTTCCAAAGGTGACAGTGGATTGGAGGGTGACAGTGCCACCTCTCCAATGCCACTGGACAGACCAAGGGTCCATCAATTCTCTCCACCTCCATGAAAGAATGCAAAACATAGGTTATTTACAGAATTGTGTGTGAGAAAGTTTGTTGAGAGAATATAAACATCAGAAGGCTTACAAAGTTTTACAAAATCAGGGCGACAAGGGACGGGTGCCAAAGGCTGGGTCCGGGGGGATGCTGATAAAGGGAGTGGGTGTGATAGGAGGAGACACAAAGCTTACCAATAGCAAGGACCCAGGGAGGCATGTGGGTTACAGCTGAGTCACTGAGGATCACACACAGA
>NW_026108562.1:0-7435 GCF_022539315.1 Serinus canaria | reverse complement strand
ATCCCGGTGCTTTGCCCCTTCGTTTAACGCGTCTCAGCATCTGCCGAGCTCTTCGTCGCCCGGAGGTGAAGAGGCGGCTTGTTCACGCACAGGGCATTGTGGCGGTCGCTGTGCGCTCCGGACCGCGGCTTCTGCCGAAAGACGCCGGTAACCGGCTCCTACCTTCGGCGAGTTGCGGTAACCCGTCTTCTGCGGCTCTTGCCGCCTACGTCTTAGCGAAAAAGCTTTTCCAGGCTTTCTCTCAAGAAAAAACTGTGCCAGCAGAGGAAAAATCCTCGACTTTTATCATAAAGCTAGTCGGGTTCTTACTAGCTCCGAGACGAAAAGAAAAAGTAAGATTCCCCACGGAGTGCTTTAAATTGCTTAGAAAGGTGCAAAGAAAAGTTGTCCGAGAACTTTTTCCCTTCGTCTGTTAAACGAAGCTTAAACGTCTGGAAAGAGGTTAGTTCTTGTCCTGGCTCAGTTTGAGAGCAGTGCACTCATTCCCGGTGCTTTGCCCCTTCGTTTAACGAGTCTCAGCATCTGCCGAGCTCTTCGTCGCCCGGAGGCGAAGAAGCGGCTTGTTCGCGCACAGGGCATTGTGGCGGTCGCTGTGCGCTCCGGACCGCGGCTTCTGCCGAAAGACGCCGGTAACCGGCTCCTACCTTCGGCGAGTTGCGGTAACCCGTCTTCTGCGGCTCTTGCCGCCTACGTCTTAGCGAAAAAGCTTTTCCAGGCTTTCTCTCAAGAAAAAACGGTGCCAGCAGAGGAAGAATATCTCGACTTTTATCATAAAGCTAGTCGAGTTCTTACTAGCTCCGAGACGAAAAGAAAAAGTAAGATTCCCCACGGAGTGCTTTAAATTGCTTAGAAAGGTGCAAAGTAAAGTTGTCCGAGAACTTTTTCCCTTCGTCTGTTAAAGGAAGCTTAAACGTCTGGAAAGTGATTAGTTCTTGTCCTGGCTCAGTTTGAGAGCTGTGCACTCATTCCCGGTGCTTTGCGCTTTCGTTTAACGCGTCTCAGCATCTGCCGAGCTCTTGGTCGCCCGAAGGCGAAGAAGCGGCTTGTTCGCACACAGAGCATTGTGGCGGTCGCTGTGCGCTCCGGACCGCGGCTTCTGCCGAAAGACGCCGGGAACCGACTCCTACCTTCGGCGAGTGGCGGTAACCCGTCTTCTGCGGCTCTTGCCGCCTACGTCTTAGCGAAAAAGCTTTTCCAGGCTTTCTCTCAAGAAAAAACGGTGCCATCAGAGGAAAAATCCCTCGACTTTTATCATAAGGCTAATCGAGTTCTTACTAGCTCCGAGACGAAAAGAAAAAGTAAGATTCCCCACGGAGTGCTTTAAATTGCTTACAAAGGTGCAAAGAAAAGTTGTCCGAGAACTTTTTCCCTTCGTCTGTTAAAGGAAGCTTAAACGTCTGGAAAGTGATTAGTTCTTGTCCTGCCTCAGTTTGAGAGCAGTGCACTCAATCCCGGTGCTTTGCGCCTTCGTTTAACGCGTCTCAGCATCTGCCGAGCTCTTTGTCGCCTGGAGGCGAAGAGGCGGCTTGTTCGCGCACAGAGCATTGTGCCGGTCGCTGTGCGCTCCGGAACGCGGCTTCTGCCGAAAGACGCCGGGAACCGGCTCCTACCTTCGGCGAGTTGCGGTAACCCGTCTTCTGCGGCTCTTGCCGCCTACGTCTTAGCGAAAAAGCTTTTCCAGGCTTTCTCTCAAGAAAAAACTGTGCCAGCAGAGGAAAAATCCCTCGACTTTTATCATAAGGCTAATCGAGTTCTTACTAGGTCCGAGACGAAAAGAAAAAGTAAGATTCTCCACGGAGTGCTTCAAATTGCTTAGAAAGGTGCAAAGAAAAGTTGTCCGAGAACTTTTTCCCTTCGTCTGTTAAAGGATGTTTAAACGTCTGGAAAGTGATTAGTTCTTGTCCTGCCTCAGTTTGAGAGCTGTGCACTCAATCCCGGTGCTTTGCGCCTTCGTTTAACGCGTCTCAGCATCTGCCGAGCTCTTTATCGCCCGGAGGCGAAGAAGCGGCTTGTTCGCGCACAGAGCATTGTACCGGTCGCTGTGCGCTCCGGACCGCGGCTTCTGCCGAAAGACGCCGGGAACCGGCACAAACCTTCGGCGAGTGGCGGTAACCCGTCTTCTGCGGCACTTGCCGCCTACGTCTTAGCGAAAAAGCTTTTCCAGGCTTTCTCTCAAGAAAAAACGGTGCCATCACAGGAAAAAATCCCTCGACTTTTATCATAAAGCTAGTCGAGTTCTTACTAGCTCCGATACGAAAAGAAAAAGTAAGATTCCCCACGGAGTGCTTCAAATTGCTTAGAAAGGTGCAAAGAAAAGTTGTCCGAGAACGTTTTCCTGTCGTCTGTTAAACGAAGCTTAAACGTCTGGAAAGTGATTAGTTCTTGTCCTAGCTCAGTTCGAGAGCTCTGCACTCAATCCCGGTGCTTTCGTTTAACGCGTCTCAGCATCTGCCGAGCTCTCCGTCGCCCGAAGGCGAAGAAGCGGCTTCTTCGCGCACAGAGCATTGTGCCGGTCGCTGTGCGCTCCGGACCGCGGCTTCTGCCGAAAGACGCCGGGAACCGGCACAAACCTTCGGCGAGTGGCGGTAACCCGTCTTCTGCGGCACTTGCCGCCTACGTCTTAGCGAAAAAGCTTTTCCAGGCTTTCTCTCAAGAAAACACTGCGCCAGCAGAGGAAGAATATCTCGACTTTTATCATAAAGCTAATCGCGTTCTTACTAGCTCCGAGACGAAAAGAAAAAGTAAGATTCCCCACGGAGTGCTTCAAATTGCTTAGAAAGTTGCAAAGAAAAGTTGTCCGAGAACTTTTTCCCTTCGTCTGTTAAAGGAAGCTTAAACGTCTCGAAAGTGATTAGTTCTTGTCCTGAAGAGTCCACTCAATCCCGGTGTTTTGCGCCTTCGTTTAACGCGTCTCAGCATCTGCCGAGCTCTTTGCCGCCCGGAGGCGAAGAGGCGGCTTGTTCGCGCACAGGGCGTTGTGCCGGTCGCTGTGCTATCCGGACCGCGGCTTCTGCCGAAAGACGCGGGGAACCGGCACAAACCTTCGGCGAGTGGCGGTAACCCGTCTTCTGCGGCACTTGCCGCCTACGTCTTAGCGAAAAAGCTTTTCCAGGCTTTCTCTCAAGAAAAAACGGTGCCAGCAGAGGAAGAATCCCTCGACTTTTATCATAAAGCTAGTCGGGTTCTTACTAGCTCCGAGACGAAAAGAAAAAGAAAGATTCCCCACGGAGTGCTTCAAATTGCTTAGAAAGGTGCAAAGAAAAGTTGTCCGAGAACTTTTTCCCTTCGTCTGTTAAACGAAGCTTAAACGTCTGGAAAGTGATTAGTTCTTGTCCTGGCTCAGTTTGAGAGCTGTGCACTCATTCCCGGTGCTTTGCCCCTTCGTTTAACGCGTCTCAGCATCTGCCGAGCTCTCCGTCGCCCGGAGGCGAAGAGGCGGCTTGTTCGCGCACAGGGCATTGTGCCGGTCGCTGTGCGCTCCGGACCGGGGCTTCTGCCGAAAGACGCCGGTAACCGGCTCCTACCTTCGGCGAGTTGCGGTAACCCGTCTTCTGCGGCTCTTGCCGCCTACGTCTTAGCGAAAAAGCTTTTCCAGGCTTTCTCTCAAGAAAAAACTGTGCCAGCAGAGGAAGAATATCTCGACTTTTATCATAAGGCTAATCGAGTTCTTACTAGCTCGAAAACGAAAAGAAATAGAAAGATTCCCCACGGAGTGCTTCAAATTGCTTAGAAAGGTGCAAAGAAAAGTTGTCCGAGAACTTTTTCCCTTCGTCTGTTAAAGGAAGCTTAAACGTCTGGAAAGTGATTAGTTCTTGTCCTGGCTCAGTTTGAGAGCTGTGCACTCATTCCCGGTGCTTTGCCCCTTCGTTTAACGCGTCTCAGCATCTGCCGAGCTCTTTGTCGCCCGGAGGCGAAGAAGCGGCTTCTTCGCGCACAGGGCATTGTGCCGGTCGCTGTGCGCTCCGGACCGGGGCTTCTGCCGAAAGACTCCGGTAACCGGCTCCTACCTTCGGCGAGTTGCGGTAACCCGTCTTCTGCGGCTCTTGCCGCCTACGTCTTAGCGAAAAAGCTTTTCCAGGCTTTCTCTCAAGAAAAAACTGTGCCAGCAGAGGAAGAATCCCTCGACTTTTATCATAAAGCTAGTCGGGTTCTTACTAGCTCCGAGACGAAAAGAAAAAGTAAGATTCCCCACGGAGTGCTTTAAATTGCTTAGAAAGGTGAAAAGTAAAGTTGTCCGAGAACTTTTTCCCTTCGTCTGTTAAAGGAAGCTTAAACGTCTGGAAAGTGATTAGTTCTTGTCCTGGCTCAGTTTGAGAGCAGTGCACTCATTCCCGGTGCTTTGCCCCTTCGTTTAACGCGACTCAGCATCTGCCGAGCTCTCTGTCGCCCGGAGGCGAAGAAGCGGCTTGTTCGCGCACAGGGCATTGTGCCGGTCGCTGTGCGCTCCGGACCGGGGCTTCTGCCGAAAGACTCCGGTAACCGGCTCCTACCTTCGGCGAGTTGCGGTAACCCGTCTTCTGCGGCTCTTGCCGCCTACGTCTTAGCGAAAAAGCTTTTCCAGGCTTTCTCTCAAGAAAAAACTGTGCCAGCAGAGGAAGAATATCTCGACTTTTATCATAAAGCTAATCGAGTTCTTACTAGCTCCGAGACGAAAAGAAATAGAAAGATTCCCCCGGAGTGCTTAAAAGAAAAGTTGTCCGAGAACTTTTTCCCTTCGTCTGTTAAACGAAGCTTAAACGTCTGGAAAGTGATTAGTTCTTGTCCTGGCTCAGTTTGAGACCACTGTACTCAATCCCGGTGCTTTGCCCCTTCGTTTAACGCGGCTCAGCATCTGCCGAGCTCTCTGTCGCCCGGAGGCGAAGAAGCGGCTTCTTCGCGCACAGAGCATTGTGCCGGTCGCTGTGCGCTCCGGACCGCGCCTTCTGCCGAAAGACGCCGGGAACCGGCACCTACCTTCGGCGAGTGGCGGTAACCCGTCTTCTGCGGCTCTTGCCGCCTACATCTTAGCGAAAAAGCTTTTCCAGGCTTTCTCTCAAGAAAAAACTGTGCCAGCAGAGGAAGAATATCTCGACTTTTATCATAAAGCTAATCGAGTTCTTACTAGCTCCGAGACGAAAAGAAATAGAAAGATTCCCCCGGAGTGCTTAAAAGAAAAGTTGTCCGAGAACTTTTTCCCTTCGTCTGTTAAACGAAGCTTAAACGTCTGGAAAGTGATTAGTTCTTGTCCTGGCTCAGTTTGAGAGCAGTGCACTCAATCCCGGTGCTTTGCGCTTTCGTTTAACGCGTCTCAGCATCTGCCGAGCTCTCCGTCGCCCGGAGGCGAAGAAGCGGCTTGTTCGCGCACAGAGCATTGTGCCGGTCGCTGTGCGCTCCGGACCGCGGCTTCTGCCGAAAGACGCCGGGAACCGGCTCCTACCTTCGGCGAGTGGCGGTAACCCGTCTTCTGCGGCACTTGCCGCCTACGTCTTAGCGAAAAAGCTTTTCCAGGTTTCTCTCAAGAAAAAACTGTGCCAGCAGAGGAAGAATATCTCGACTTTTATCATTAAGCTAATCGGGTTCTTACTAGCTCCGAGACGAAAAGAAAAAGAAAGATTCCCCCGGAGTGCTTCAAAGAAAAGTTATCCGAGAACTTTTTCCCTTCGTCTGTTAAACGAAGCTTAAACGTCTGGAAAGTGATTAGTTCTTGTCCTGGCTCAGTTTGAGAGCTCTGTACTCAATCCCGGTGCTTTGCGCCTTCGTTTAACGCGTCTCAGCATCTGCCGAGCTCTTCGTCGCCCGGAGGCGAAGAGGCGGCTTGTTCGCGCACAGGGCATTGTGCTGGTCGCTGTGCGCTCCGGACCGCGGCTTCTGCCGAAAGACGCCGGGAACCGGCTCCTACCTTCGGCGAGTGGCGGTAACCCGTCTTCTGCGGCTCTTGCCGCCTACGTCTTAGAGAAAAAGCTTTTCCAGGCTTTCTCTCAAGAAAAAACTGTGCCAGCAGAGGAAGAATATCTCGACTTTTATCATAAAGCTAGTCGGGTTCTTACTAGCTCCGAGACGAAAAGAAAAAGTAAGATTCCCCACGGAGTGCTTTAAATTGCTTAGAAAGGTGCAAAGGAAAGTTGTCCGAGAACTTTTTCCCTTCGTCTGTTAAAGGAAGCTTAAACGTCTGGAAAGTGATTAGTTCTTGTCCTGGCTCAGTTTGAGAGCAGTGCACTCAATCCCGGTGCTTTGCCCCTTCGTTTAACGCGTCTCAGCATCTGCCGAGCTCTTCGTCGCCCGGAGGCGAAGAAGCGGCTTTTTCGCGCACAGAGCATTGTGCCGGTCGCTGTGCGCTCCGGACCGCGGCTTCTGCCGAAAGACGCCGGGAACCGGCTCCTACCTTCGGCGAGTTGCGGTAACCCGTCTTCTGCGGCTCTTGCCGCCTACGTCTTAGAGAAAAAGCTTTTCCAGGCTTTCTCTCAAGAAAAAACTGTGCCAGCAGAGGAAGAATATCTCGACTTTTATCATAAAGCTAGTCGGGTTCTTACTAGCTCCGAGACGAAAAGAAAAAGTAAGATTCCCCACGGAGTGCTTTAAATTGCTTAGAAAGGTGCAAAGAAAAGTTGTCCGAGAACTTTTTCCCTTCGTCTGTTAAAGGAAGCTTAAACGTCTGGAAAGTGATTAGTTCTTGTCCTGGCTCAGTTTGAGAGCTGTGCACTCAATCCCGGTGCTTTGCGCCTTCGTTTAACGCGTCTCAGCATCTGCCGAGCTCTCCGTCGCCCGGAGGCGAAGAGGCGGCTTGTTCGCGCACAGGGCATTGTGCCGGTCGCTGTGCGCTCCGGACCGCGGCTTCTGCCGAAAGACGCCGGGAACCGGCTCCTACCTTCGGCGAGTTGCGGTAACCCGTCTTCTGCGGCTCTTGCCGCCTACGTCTTAGCGAAAAAGCTTTTCCAGGCTTTCTCTCAAGAAAAAACTGTGCCAGCAGAGGAAGAATATCTCGACTTTTATCATAAAGCTAGTCGGGTTCTTACTAGCTCCGAGACGAAAAGAAATAAGAAAGATTCCCCACGGAGTGCTTTAAATTGCTTAGAAAGGTGCAAAGAAAAGTTGTCCGAGAACTTTTTCCCTTTGTCTGTTAAAGGAAGTTTAAACGTCTGGAAAGTGGTTAGTTCTTGTCCTGGCTCAGTTTGAGAGCTGTGCACTCAATCCCGGTGCTTTGCGCCTTCGTTTAACGCGTCTAAACATCTGCCGAGCTCTCCGTCGCCCGGAGGCGAAGAGGCGGCTTGTTCGCGCACAGGGCATTGTGCCGGTCGCTGTGCGCTCCGGACCGCGGCTTCTGCCGAAAGACGCCGGGAACCGGCTCCTACCTTCGGCGCGTGGCGGTAACCCGTCTTCTTCGGCTCTTGCCGCCTACGTCTTAGCGAAAAAGCTTTTCCAGGCTTTCTCTCAAGAAAAAACTGTGCCAGCAGAGGAA
>NW_026108561.1:0-7459 GCF_022539315.1 Serinus canaria | reverse complement strand
CCAAAAAGTCTACCCTGTGCTTCCCAGAGGCTAAGTCCCGCCTTGAAAACCAGGTCGACCCCGGCTCCCCGGGCGGACACAAGGTCGGCCCTGGCTGCTGCCTGGCGGACACCAGGTCTACCCCGGCTCCCCGGCGGATACCAGGTCTATCCCGGCCGCCCAGGCAGACACCAGGTCTACCCCAGCTCGCCGGCGGAGAGCAGCTCTACCCCGGCTGCCCGGGCTGACACTACGTCTACCCCGTCTTCCACGGCAGACACCAGGTCTACCCAGGCTGCTGCCGCGGCGGACACCAGGTCTACCTTGTATTCAGGCGGACAAAAAGTCTACCCTGTGCTTCCCAGATGCTAAGTCCTGCCTGGACAACCAGGTCTACCCTGGCTCCCCGGGCGGACACCAGGATTGCCCTGCCTGTTCGGGCAGACACCAGGTCTACCCCGGAAACCCGGTGGACACCAGGTCTTCCCCGTCTTCCGCGGCAGACACCGGGTCTATCCCGGCCGCTGCGACGGACAGCAGGTCTACCCTGGCTGCTGCAGCGGACACCAGGTCTACCCGGCCCTCGCGGAGGACACAGTGTCTACCCCAGCTGCAGCCGCGGGGGACACCATGTCTATGCTGGCTGCTGCAGCTGTGGACACCAGGTCTTCTCCGGCTCCCCAAGAGACACCAGGTCTTCCCCGGCTGCCCGGGCTGACACCAGGTCTACCCCAGCTGCCGCAGCAGGCACCAGGTCTACCTCTGGTGCCCGCCGCGGCGGACCCCAGGTCCCCCCTGTCTTCAGGCGGACAAAAAGTCTACCCTGTGCTTCCAAGAGGCTAAGTCCCGCCTGGACAACAGGTCGACCCATGCTTCCCAGAGGCTAAGTCCTGCCTGGACAACCAGGTCTACCCCGTGTGCTGCGGCGTACACAAGGTCTATCCCGGCACCCGCAGCGGACACTAGGTTTACATCGGCTCCCTGGTGGACACCAGGTCTACCCCGGCTGCTGCGGCAGACACCAGGTCTACCCCGGCTCCCCGGCGGACACCAGGTCTACCCGGCTCCCCGGCGGACATCAGGTCTACTCTGGCTTCCGCGGCAGACATCAGGTCTACCCCGGATGCCGCGGCGGACACCATGTCTACCCCGGCTGCTGGGGCGGACACCAGGTTTACCACGGCTCCTGCGGCGGACACAAGGTCTGCCCCTCATTCCGCGGAGGACACCAGGTCTACCCCGGCTGCTGCGGCGGACACCAGGTCCGCCCTGGCTGCTGCCTGGCGGACACCAGGTCTACCCTGTCTTCAGGCGGACAAAAAGTCTACCCTGTGCTTCCCAGAGGATAAGTCCTACCGGGACAACAGGTGTACCCCATGCTTCCCAGAGGCTAAGTCCTGCCTGGACAACCAGGCCTACCCCGGCCGCCGCCTCATACAACATGTCTATCCCTGCCGCCCGGGTGGACAGCAGGTCTACCCTGCCGGCCCAGGTGGACACCAGGTCTAGCCCGGCCGCCTGGGCAGACACCAGGTCTAACCCGGCTGCCACGCCGGACACCAGGTCTACCCCAGCTGCCGCGGCGGACACCAGGTTGACCCCGGCTGCCGCGGCAGACACCAGGTCTACCCCAGCTGCCGCAGAGGACACCAGGTTGACCCCGGCTGCCGCGGCGGACACCGGGTCTTAACCCGTCGTCCGCGGAGGACAGCAGGTCTACCCCGGCTGCCGCGGCAGACACCAGGTGTACCCCGGCTGCCACGGCGGACATCAGCTCTACGCCGGCTCCCCGGTGGGCAACAGGTCTACCCTGCCTGCCCGGGCGAACACCAGGTCTACCCCGTCTTCTGTGGCGGACACCTGGTCTAGCCCTGGTGCCAGGCGGACAACAGGTCTAGACTGCCTGCCCGGGCGGACACCAGGTCGACCCTGCCGACCCGGGCCGACACCAGGTCTACCCCGGATCCCCGGCGGACACCAGGTCTACCCCGGCTGCCGCGGAGTTCTGTATTGCACTACATAGCTTATTTTGTTGATCACTGGTAGCGGGTTTTCCTCCTCCCTCATCACATGGTTTCCCCCTCACACATCCCCCCGTGTTACACACACCTGGCCTGTCCCTGAGGTGCTTCGCCCCTCCCCAATGGTATCCCATTGGGTCCGGTTCTCTCTCCCCCACCCCCATCCCCTAGGGTATAAAACCTCCTGTGTGAGAGTTCCAAGTCCTCTTTAGTACCTGGGTGACCCATCACCTGTGTCCTGCCCAAAGCCAATAAACAGGATACTTGTACCCACGTGGAGAAGAGCGCCTCTCATCTTTTACCTTTGTCTATGTGGATCTGTGTGGGCTAGAGTCTTATGCTAGCCGGATTTGGACTCATATAAGGCCCAGGAAAAACACGGGTTACCGCAGTGAAGTACACCAGGTCTACCCTGTCTTCTGCTGCAGACACCAGGTCTACCCCGGCCGCCGCGGCATACAACAGGCCTATTTCGGCCGCCCGGGCGGACAGCAGGTCTAACCTGCCGGCCCGGGTGGACACCAGGTCTAGCCCGGCTGCCTGGGCAGACACCAGGTCTACCCCGGCTGCCGCGCAGGACACCAGGTCTACCCCAGCTCCCCGGCGGACACCAGGTCCGCCCTGCCTACCAGGGCGGACACCAGGTCTACCCCGGCCACCGCGGAGGACACAGGTTCTACCGCGGCTGCTACCGCAGTGGACACCAGGTCTATCCCAGCTGCTGCAGCTGTGGACACCAGGTCTACTCCAGCTCCCCGACGGACACCAGGTCTATCCCGGCTCTGCGGCGGACACAAGCCTACCCTGCCTGCCCAGGCGAACACCAGTTCTACCCCGGCTGCCGTGGCAGACACCAGGTCTACCCCATCTTCTGTGGCGGACACCTGGTCTAGCCCTGCTCCCCGGCGGACAACAGGTCTAGACTGCCTGCCCGGGTGGACATCAGGTGGACCCTGCTGACCCGGGTCGACACCAGGTCGACCCCGGATCCCTGGAGGACAACAGGTCTACTCCGGCTGTGGCGGAGGACACCAGGTCTACCCCGTCTTCTGCTGCGGACACCAGGTCTACCCTGGCCGCCACGGCATACAACAGGTCTATCCCGGCCGCCCGGGCGGACAGCAGCTCTACCCTGCCTGCCCGGGTGGACACCAGGTCTAGCCCGGACGCCTGGGCAGACACCATGTCTACCCCGGATCCCCGGCGGACACCAGGTCTACCCTGCCTACCAGGGCAGACACCAGGTCTACCCCGGCTGCCTGGGCGGACACCAGGTCTACCCCGGCCGCCCGGGCTGAAACCAGGTCTACCCCGTCTTCCGCGGCGGACACCAGGTCTACTCCGGCTGCTGCCGCGGCGTACACCAGGTCTACCTTTTCTTCAGGCAGACAAAAAGTCTACCCCGTGCTTCCCAGAGGCAAAGTCCCACCTGGACAGCCAGGTCAACCCTGACTCACCTGGCGGACACCAGGTCTACCCCGCCTACTGCATGGCGGACTCCAGGTCTACCCCGGCTTCCGGGGCGGACACCAGGTCTACCCCATCTTCCGTGGCGGACACCAGGTCTACCCCGGCTCCGCAGCAGACAACAGGTCTACCCTGCCTGCCCGGGAGGACACCAGGACTATGCGGGCCACCCAGGCGGACACCAGGTCGACCCTGCCGACCCGGGTGGTCACCAGGTCTATCCCAGATCCCAGGTGGACACCAGGTCTACCCCGGCTGCCGCGGAGGACAGCAGGTCTACCCCGCATTCTGCTGCAGACACCAGGTCTACCCTGGCTGCCGTGGTGGACACCAGGTCTATCCCGGCCGCCCAGTCGGACACCAGATCTACCCTGCCTGCTCGGGCAGACACCAGGTCTACCCCAGCCGCCCCGGCAGACACCAGGTCTACCCTGCCTTCCCGGGCTAACACCAGTATTACAGTGGTTTTCTGGGGTCCCAGGAGGAGGGAAGTGACAAGACAGTAGACTCCATGCATCAGAAGGCTTGATTTATTATGATATGATATATAAGATATAAAAACTATACTAAAAGAATAAAGAGAAGGATTTCACTACAAAGCTAAGCTAAGAATAGAAAAGAATGTTAAACTGAAGTCTTCTCAGCCAGAGATGGGCCGAACAGGTGAATTGTGATAGGGTCTTAATTGCAAACAGTCCGACGGGGCCAATCAGAGATTTCTCCCCATTGCATTCCACAGCAGCAGATAAGAATTGTTTACAGTCCATTCCTGAGGCTTCTCAGCTCTCAGGAGAGGAAAATTCCTAAGGAAAGGATTTTTCATAAACTATGTCGGTGACACACCAGTTCTACATCGACTCCTGCCCGGCAGACACCATATCTACACCGGCTCACGCTGGTGACCCTAGGTCTATCCCGACTGCTGACGCGGCGCACATCAGGTCTACCCCGGCTCCCCGGCAGACACCAGGTCTACCCTGCCGGGCCGGGCGAACACCAGTTCTACCCCGACGCCTGCCCGGCAGACGCCATGTCTACCCCGGCTGCCGCGGCGCACACCAGGCCTACCCCCGCTGCCATGGTGGACACCAGGTCTACCCCGGCCACTCGGGCGGACACTGGGTTTACCCCGGCTCCCTGGCGGACAACAGGTCTACCTTGCCTACCAGGGCGGACACCAGGTCTACCCAGGCTGCCGCGGCGGACACCAGGTCTACCTCGGCCACTGCGGCGGACACCAGGTCTACCCCGGCAGCCAAGGAGGACACCAGGCCTCCCCAGGCTCCCCGGCGGACACCAGGTCTACCCTGCCTACCAGGGCAGACACCAGGTCTACCCCGGTTCCCCGGCAGATGCCAGGTCTACCCCGGCTGCCGCGACTGACACCAGGTCTACCCCTGCCGCCTGGGCTGACACCTGGTCTAACCCGGCTGCTGCGGCGGACACCAGGTTTACCCCGGCTGCCGCGGTGGACACCAGGTCTATCCCGGGCCCCCAGGCTGTCGCTGACATGTTTTATGTAAAATCCTTTACTTAGGATTTTCCCCTCCTGAGAGCTGAGAGGCCTAAGGAACAAACTGTCAACAATTCTTAACTGCTGCTGTTGAATGCAACAGAAGAAATCTGTGGTTGGCCCCGTCAGACTGTTTGCAATTAAGAGCCTATCACAGTTCACCTGTCCGGCAGGTCTCGGTCTGTGAAGACCTTGGTTTACATTCCTATTCTCTTCTTAGCATAGCTTTGTAGTGAAATCCTTCTCTCTATTCTTTTAGTATAGTTTTTATATATTATATATCATATAATAATAAATCAAGCCTTCTGATACATGGAGTAAACTTTCTCGTCTCTTCCCTCATCTTGGAACCCCTGAGAACGGGGTAACACCAGGCAGACACTACGTCTACCCCGGCTCCCCGGTGGACAGCTGGTCTAGCCCGGAAGCCGCGGCAGACAACAGGTCTACCCCGACATTCCGGCGGACACCAGATCTACCCGAACTCCCCGGAGGACACCGGGTCTATCCCGGCCCCCAGGGAGGACACCAGTTCTAACCCGGCCGCCACGGCGGACACCAGGTCGACCCCAGATGCCGCAGCAGACACCAGGTCTTCCCCGGCTCCCCGGCTGACACCAGGTCTACCCTGCCTACCCCGGCAGACACCAGGTCTACCCCAGATGCCGCGGCAGACACCAGGTCTTCCCCGGCTCCCCAGCTGACACCAGGTCTACCCTGCCTACCCCGGCAGACACCAGTTCTACCCTGCCTGGCCAGGCGAACACCAGTTCTACCCCGACACCTGCCGGCAGACGCCATATCTACCCCGGCTGCCGCGGCGGACACCAGGCCTACCCCCGCTGCCACGGTGGACACCAGGTCTACCCCGGCCACTCGGGCGGACACCGGGTTTACCCCAGCTGCCCCGGTGGACACCAGGTCTATCCCAGCTCCCTGGTGGAAACCAGGTCTACCCTGCCTGCTCTGGTGGACACCAGTTCTATCACAGGTGCCGCGGCAGACCCCAGGTCATCCTCGGCTGCTGCCGTGCTGGACACCAGGTCTACCCCGGATTCCTCCCCAGCAGACACCGTATCCACCCAGGATTCTGCCGCGCCGGACACCAGGTCTATCCCTGCCGCTGTGGCAGACATATGTCTACCCTGGCTGCTTCTGCGTCGGACACCAAGACTAACGCGGTTCGCCGTCAGTCACCAGGCCTACTCCCGCTCCCCGGCGGACACCAGGTCTACCATGCCTGCCCGAAAGAACACCAGGCCGACCCTGTCTGCCAGGGCGGACACCAGGTGTAACCCGGCTCCCCGGAGGACACAAGATCTGCACTGACTGCTTGGGCTGACACCAGGTCTACCCCGGCTGTGGCGGCGGACACCAGGTATATCCCAGGCGCCGCGGCGGACGCCAGGTCTACCTCGGCTGCTTCCGCGGCGGAGACCAGGTCTACACTTGCACCACGGCTGACACAAGCTTTACGTTTGCTCCGCGGAGGACAACAGGTATACCCTTCCTGCCTGGGGGGACACCAGGTCTACTACGGCGTACCGGACGGACACCACGTCTACCTCGAATGGCGCGGCGGACACCATGTCTACCCCAGCTGCTGCCGCAGCCGACACCAGGTCTACCTCGGCTGGAGCAATGGATACCAGGTGTACCCCGGCTGCTTCCGCACCGGACACAAGGTCTAACCCAGCTGCTGCTGCGGCCGACACCAGATCTTCCCCGGCTTCCCCAGCGGACACCAGGTCTTCCCCAGCTGCTGCCGCAGTGGACACCAGATCTACACAGCTGCTGCCGCGCGGACATCAGGTCTACCTTGCCTTCCAGGTCAGACACTAGGTGTACCCAGGCTGCTGTGGCAGACACCAGGTCTACTCTGGATGCTGCCGCGGCAGACACCAGGTCCACCCCTGCTCCCCAGAAGACACCAGGTCTGCCCTGCCTGCTAAGGCCAACACCAGGTCTACCCCGGCTGCCGCGGCGGACACTAGGGCCGCCCGGCTGCTGCCGCGGCGGACACCAGGTCTACCCCAGCTGCTTCTGCGGCGGACAGCATGTCTACCCCTGCTCCACAGCGGACACCAGGTCTACCCAGCATGCTCAGGCCGACATCAGGTCTGCCCTGCCTGCCGCGGCAGACACCAGGTCTCCCCTTGCTCCCCAGCGGACACCAGGTCTACCCAGCATGCTCAGGCTGACACCAGGTCTGCCCTGCCTGCCGCGGCAGACACCAGGTGTCCCCTGGCTCCCCAGTGGACACCAGGTCTACCCCGGCTACTGCGGCGGCCACCAGGTCTACCCCGGCTCCCCGGCGACGGACACCAGGTCTGCCCAGGCTCCCTGGCGAACGATAAGTCTGCCATGCCTGCCTGGGCCGACACCAGGCCTACGCTGCCTGCTGCGGCGGACACCAGGCCTACCCCGGCTGCCGCGGCGGACACCAGGTCAGCCCTGGCTGCTGCCGCAGCCGACACCA
>NW_026108560.1:0-7459 GCF_022539315.1 Serinus canaria | reverse complement strand
CGCGGGCGCTGCCCCCCCCCAGCAGGCCGGGGGGTCGCTGATCGATGAATTATCGATGAAATATCGGTGAATTATTGGTGAATTATTGGTGAATTATCAATGAAATATTGGTGAATTTTTGATGAATTATCGGTGAATTATCGATGAACTATCAGTGAATTATCAATGAATTATTGGTGAATTATCGATGAATTATCTGTGAATTATCGATGAAATATCGGTGAATTATTGGTGAATTATCAATGAATTATCGGTAAATTATCGGTGAATTATCGATGAATTTTTGATTAATTATCGATGAATTATCGGTGAATTATCGATGAAATATCGGTGAATTATTGATGAATTATCGGTGAATTACCGGTGAATTATCGGTGAACTATCGCTGAATTATCGGTGAATTATCGATGAAATATCAATGAATTATCGGTGAATTATTGGTGAATTACCTGTGAATTATCGATGAACTATCGGTGAATTATCAGTGAATTATCGGTGAATTATCGATGAATTATTGGTGAATTATCGGTGAATTATCGATGAATTATCGATGAACTATGGGTGAATTATCAGTGAATTATCGATGAATTATCGGTGAATTATCAGTGAATTATCGGTGAATTATCGATGAATTATCGGTGAATTATCAATGAATTATCGATGAATTACCCGTGAATTATCGGTGAATTATCGATGAATTATCGGTGAATTATCAGTGAATTATTGATGAAATATCGGTGAATTATCGGTGAACTACCCGTGAATTATCGATGAAATATCGGTGAATTATCAGTGAATTATCGATGAATTATCGGTGAATTACCCGTGAGTTACTGCTGAATAATGGATGGCTCATTAATTAATTATTGATGGATTCATCATTAATTATTGATGCCGGACGAGTCGCGGCTGCTAATGAGCTGTAATTGAGCCCCGGGGGCAGCGGGCCGTGACCGCCGGGCGGGCGGCGCCGCCTCCCTGTCCCCTGTCCCTTGTCACCGTGTCCCTGTGTCACCGTGTCCCCTATCCCTGTGTCCCCTGTCCCTTGTCACCGTGTCCCCTGTCCCTGTGTCCCCTGTCCCCTGTCCCTGTGTCCCCTGTCCTGTGTCCCCTTGTCACCGCCTCCTGTGTTGTCCCGTCACTGTGTTCCCTGTCCCCTGTCCCTGTGTCCCCTGTCCCTTGTCACCGTGTCCCCTGTCCCTGTGTCCCCTTGTCACCGCCTCCTGTGTCCTGTCCCTGTGTCCCCTGTCCCCTGTCCCTGTGTCCCCTGTCCCTGTGTCCCCTTGTCACCGCCTCCTGTGTCCTGTCCCTGTGTCCCCTGTCCCTCTGTCCCCTGTCCCTGTGTCCCCTGTCCCCTGTCCTGTGTCCCCTGTCCCTGTGTTGTCCCCTGTCCCTGTGTTCCCTGTCCCCTGTCCCTCTGTCCCCTGTCCCTGTGTCCCCTGTCCCTGTGCCCCCTGTCCCCGTGTCCGTCTGTCCCTGTGTCCCCAACTCCTCGTGTGTCCCCGTGTGTGTCCCCATGTCCCCGGTGTGTCCCCATGTCCCAGTGTGTCCCCCCTGTCCCCTCCTGTCCCCCCCGTGTCCCCATGTCCCGGTGTGTCCCCCCCCGTGTCCCCATGTCCGGTGGTGTCCCCTCCTGTCCCCCCCGTGTCCCAATGTCCCGGTGTTGTCCCCCCCCGTGTCACCATGTCCCGGTGTGTCCCCCTGTCCCCCCCGTGTCCCCATGTCCCGGTGTGTCCCCCCCTGTCCCCCCCGTGTCCCCAGGGTCCCTCTGGGTCAGACTCGTTTATTGGGGGGCCCCGAGGCCGCCCCCCCCCCAATTAAATACAAACCGAAGCCACGCCCCCCCCGCCCCCCCCCCCCCGCCATAGTGCAAACCCCCGGGGACACCGGGGACACCCCGGGGACACCTTGGGGACACCGGGGACACCCCGGGGCCGGGGGGGTCGGGGCGGTGCCCCCAGCTCGGGGTCAGTGCAAAGTGAGGTGCCCGCGGCGGGGGCGGGGCAGTGCAGGGAGGGGACAGCGGGGACAGCGGGGACAGCGGGTGGCACCGGGGGACAGCGGGTGGCACCGAGTGGCAGCGTCCCCAGGTCACGCTGGGACAGGGTGACACCGTGACACCACCCCCAGGTGCCACCCAGGTCCTGTCCCAGGTGAGGTGACAGCGCTGGGGACACGTCCTGGTGTCCCCAAGGTGTCCCCAAGGTGTCCCTGTAGTGTCCCTGTAGTGTCCCCTGCAGTGTCCGTGTCGGTGCCAGCTCGGTGTCACCCCGTGTGCCAGCAGTTCCCGGTCCCGTGGTGACAATTCTCGGTCTGCTGGTGACAGTGACAGTCCCCGCTGGTGGCAGTGACAGTTCCCAGTCTGGTGGTGGCAGTGACAGTCCCAGCTGGTGGCAGTGACAGTCCCAGCTGGTGACAGTGACAGTCCCCGCTGGTGGCAGTGACAGTTCCCAGTCTGGTGGTGGCAGTGACAGTCCCAGCTGGTGGCAGTGACAGTTCCCAGTCTGGTGGTGGCAGTGACAGTCCCAGCTGGTGGCAGTGACAGTCCCCCCTGGTGGCAGTGACAGTCCCAGCTGGTGACAGTGACAGTCCCCGCTGGTGGCAGTGACAGTTCCTGGTGGTGACAGTGACAGTCCCCGCTGGTGGCAGTGACAGTCCCCACTGGTGGCAGTGACAGTCCCCACTGGTGGCAGTGACAGTCCCCACTGGTGACACGTCCCGGTTGTTCCCACTCCAGGGGTTCCCAGTTTGGTGTCCCCAACCCGGTGGTGGCAGCTGTGCCTGGGGACACGTCCTGGTGCTTCCCCAGCGTGGTGACAGTTCTGTGACAATGTCCTGAGCCCGGTGACAGTTCCTGGGACAATGTCCCCAGCGTGGTGACAGTTCTGGGACAGTGTCCTGAGCCTGGTGACAGTTCTGTGACAATGTCCTGAGCCCGGTGACAGTTCCTAGGACAGTGTCCCCAGCGTGGTGGCAGTTCTGTGACAATGTCCTGAGCCTGGTGACAGTTCCGTGACAGTGTCCCCAGCCCGGTGACAGTTCCGTGACAGTGTCCCCGGCCCGTGGTGGCCGTGCCAATGAGGGGGTGGGCGCTGTGGGTGTCCCCAGCGGGGGCGTGGCGTGGGGGATGTCACCGATGCAGGTGACACGGGCCGTGCAGGTGACATTGGCCGTGCAGGTGGCACTGTCCTTGCAGGGTCCCCAGCCGTGGGGGGTGTCCCCAGCAGTGACGCCGGTGACGTCACCCTGCAGGGGTCCCCGTCCGTGCAGGTGACACCGCTGGCACCGTGGGGGTCCCCAGGAGCGGGGTGGCCCCAGCAGAGGGGGGGTCCCCAGCCGTGCAGGTGACACTGTCCTTGAGGGTGTCCCCAGCCGTGCAGGTGACACTGTCCTTGAGGGGGTCCCCAGCCGTGCAGGTGACACTGTCCTTGTGGGTGTCCCCAGCCGTGCAGGTGACACTGTCCTTGAGAGGGTCCCCAGCCGTGGGGTGTCCCTGGCTGTGAGATGTCCCCAAGCCATGGGGTGTCCTGAAGCCACGGAGTGTCCCCAAGCCGTGAGGTGTCCTTGGCCATGGATGTCCCCAGCCGTGGATGTCCCCAGCCGTGGGTGTGTCCCCAGCTGTGAGTGTCCCCAGCCGTGGGTGTCCCCAGCTGTGAGGTGTCCCCAAGCCATGGGGTGTCCTGAAGCCACGGAGTGTCCCCAGCCGTGAGGTGTCCTTGGCCATGGATGTCCCAGCCGTGGGTGTGTCCCCAGCTGTGAGGTGTCCCCAGCTGTGAGGTGTCCCCAGCCGTGGTGTGTCCCCAGGCGGGTGTGTCCCCATCCGGGGCTGTCCCTGTCACCGCAGGGTCCCCTCAGGCCTCGGAGGCCGCCTGGGGTTTGAGCTGCGCCTTCTCCATGGCGGTGCCGTAGGGCCCCGAGCGCTTGAAGAATCCCAGCTGGGGGTCACAGGGGTCAGGGGTCAGGGGTCAGGGGTGTGACAGGGACCCCGAAATCCCCCGTGACCTCCCAGTGCCACCCCGTGTCCCTGTGCCCTTCCCGAGTGTCCCCTGTGCCCCCCCAGTGTCCCCCCCAAGCTCCTCATCCCCCCCTTGCAGAGGCCCCCAGACCCCTCTGATCCCCCCAAATCCCCCCCAGCCCCCCCAAAATCTCCCCCCCAGCCCCCCTTGTAGAGAGACCCCCAGACCCCCCAAGAGACCCCAAAATCCCCCCAGCCCCTGTGCCCCAGTGGCCCCCCCAGTGCCCCCCCATGACCCCCCAGTGCCCCCCCAGTGGCTCCCCGTGCCCCCCCAGCCCCCAGACCCACCTTGTAGAGCCCCCCCGGCCCCCCTTGGAACCCCCAGTGCCCCCCAGCACCCCCGTGCCCCCCCAGCCCCACCTTGTAGAGACCCCCCAGCCCCAGGCCCCCCCAGTGCCACCAGTGGCCCCCCGTGCACACCAGCCCAGTGCCCCCACAGTGCCCCCAGTGCCCCCAGTGCCCCCAGCCCCAGTGCCCCCCCAGTGCCCCCCCGGTGCCCCCCGGTTGCCCCCCCCGTGCCCCCCAGCCCCAGCCCACCTTGTAGAGGCCGTAGCAGAGGAGGCCGAGCAGGAGCAGCCCCAGGAGCACGGCCAGGACCACCGCCCACACCGGGACCCCCCCGCCCGCCTCGGGCCGGGACCGCGACAGCGCTGTCACCACCTGGGGACAGGGACAGGGTCACACAGTGCCACCTTGTGTCACCCAGTGTCACCCAGTGTCACCGCCCACACCGGGACCCCCCCGCCCGCCTCAGGGTAGGAGCGCACCATCGCTGTCACCTCCTGCCACCCCAGACCTCAGTGTCACCCACAGTGTCCCCCCATGTCCCCAGTGTCCCTCAGTGTCCCCACCAGTGTCCCCAGTGTCACCTGCAGGCGGTGGCGGGGGTGGCTCTCGGGCTGGATCCGGTACGGCAGCCGCAGCACGCGGAACTCGGCGTCACAGCGCAGGGACAGCGGCCACAGCTCCCGCTGGGACACGGGGGGACACACAGGGGACAGCGCGTCAGGGACACCGGGGGACACAGGGGACACACAGGGGACACACAGGGGACAGCGCGTCAGGGACACACACAGGGGACACACAGGGGACAGCGCGTCAGGGACACCGGGGGACACAGGGGACACAGGGGACATCCCACCAGTGACACCGGGACACGGGGGGGACACGCAGGGGACACGGGGGGGTTCTGGGGGGTCCCGAGGGGGTCCCAGGATTCGGGACAGGTTCTGGGGGGTCCCCGGGAGTTTTGGGGGGGGGTCCCAGGATCCTGAGGGGCTCTGGGGGTCCCAGGGGTGTTGGGGTCCCGGGGGTGTCCGGGGTGTTGGGGTACCGGGGACGGCTGTTTGGGGGTCTCACCTGGCTTGGGGGGGTCCCGGGGCGGTTCCCGGGCTGTTTGGGGTCCGGGGGGGTCCCGGAAGGGGTCCCGGGGATGTTTTGGGGGTCTCACCTGGCTCGGGGGGATCCCAGGAGTGTTTTGGGGTCCCGGGGGGGTCCGGGGGGGGTCCCGGGCTGTTTTGGGGGTCTCATCTGGCTCGGGGGGGTCCCGGGGGGGTCCCGGGCTGTTGGGGGGTCTCACCTGGCTCGGGGGTTGTCCCGGGGGGGGTCCCGGGCTGTTGGGTGGGGGGGTCTCAACCTGGCTCATCGGGGGGGTCCCGGGGGGGTTCCGGGCGTGTTTGGGGGTACTCAGCCTGGCGCGGGGGTTGTCCGGGGGGGTCCCGGGGGTGTTTTGGGGTCCCGGGGGTGTCCCGGGGGGGTCCCAGGGTGTTTTTGGGGGTCTCACCTGGCGCGGGGGGCTCCTCAGGCGGAAGCTGAGCCGCAGGGTGACGCGCTGCTGCCGCTCCAGCCCCCCCGAGGGGCAGCTCAGGCGGAAACACTCGGCCTCGGGACAGCCCTGGCCCCGCCACCCCCGTGTCACCGCGGGCCACCACCGGGCACCACCCGCCACCTCCGGGTCACCGCGGGCCACCACCGGGCACACCCCGCCACCCCCGTGTCACCACGGGCCACCACCGGGCACCACCCGCCACCCCCGGGTCACCGCGGGCCACCACCGGCCACCCCGGTGTCACCTCCGGTCACCCCCCCCGGCCACCCCCGAGTCACCGCGGGCCACCCTCGGTCACCACCACGGGTCACCTCCAGTCACCCCAGGCCACCCCCGTGTCACCACGGGCCACCTCTGGTCACCCCCCGGCCACCCCCACGTCACCACTGGCTACCATTGGTCACCACCGCAGGTCACCTCCGGTCACCCCCCAGTCACCTAAGTCACCCCAGGTCATCCCAGGTCACCCCCCGGCCACCCCCATGTCACCACAGGCCACCCTTGGCCACCACCGTGGGTCACCTCCAGTCACCCCCTGGTCCCCCCCGTGTCACCATGGGTCACCCCCCAGTCACCTCGGTCACTCCAGGCCACCCCCGTGTCACCCCCAGGTCATCCCTGGTCACTACTGGTCACCTTCTGTCACCCCTGTGTCACCCCTGGTCACCCCCTTGTCACCCCCTTGTCACCGCTGTCACCCCCCCGGTCACTCCCGGTCGCTCCGGTCCCCCCCTGCCACCCCCCAGTGTCACCACAGCGCCCCCGCCTTGGGGACACTGCCGGGACAGTCCCTGGGTGCGGCAGGGGACAAGGGGACAGTGGCACTCACCAGGCTGTCCCCGCTGTCCCCAGTGTCCCCAATGTCCCTGCGCTGCAGCACGTGCGGCCCCGGGCTCTGCTCCCGCTCCTGCTGGGGACACGGGGACAGTGCTGGGGACATGGGGACAGTGCTGGGGACATGGGGACAGCCCAGGGACAGCTCTGGGGACATGGGGACAGTGCTGGGGACATGGGGACAGCCCAGGGACAGCTCTGGGGACATGGGGACAGTGCTGGGGACAGCTCTGGGGACACGGGGACAGCCCTGGGGACAGCCCTGGGGACAGCGCTGGCACCTCCTGATGTCCCCAGCATCCCCCAGTCCTCCATGTCCTGGTGCCACCCAATGTCCCCAATGTCCCCAGCGCCCCTTCTCCCAATGCCACTCAATGTCCCCAGTGTCCCTGTTGTCCCCCCTGTCCCCATTATCCCCACTGTCCCCAATGTCCCCAGTGTCCCCAATGTCCCCAATGTCCCCATTGCCCCCAATGTCCCCATTGCTCCCGTTGTCCCCCCTGTCCCCACTATCCCAAATGTCCCCAGTGTCCCCAATGTCCCCAGTGTGTGTCCCCAGTGTGTGTCCCCATTATCCCCAGCGTGTCCCCCCAATGTCCCCCCAGTGTGTCCCCAGTGTCTCCATTATCCCCAGTGTGTCCCCAGTGTGTGTCCCCAGTGTGTCCCCAATGTCCCCGCAGTGTCCCCAGTGTCCCCTACCAGCCGCAGGGGGTCCCCAGTGTGTGTCCCCGCAGTGTGTCCCCAATGTCCCCGCAGTGTCCCCAGTGTCCCCTACCAGCCGC